>NW_022293657.1:0-1063 GCF_002776525.5 Piliocolobus tephrosceles | reverse complement strand
ATATGTGCAACTCCATAGTTTTCATTTTATTACAAGTTTCAGTCATGACTTGACCTACCCTCTTTATACTTGTTAGTTGTCTAATTTATCCTATTTTGAATGATATTTAATATAGCATAATATGAACTTATATACCTATATGAAAAACATATGTTCAAAAATGTTTGTAATACTGTATAAGGTATTATAACTATTAAAATCTGAGATAGAGGCATAAAGTAAACACGACAGTCAAAAAAGAAAGCAATGGCCCAATTATTATAGAGAAAGTCTAGGGAGGATTTCAGGAGGAGCATCTTGACAAGTGAATAGGATTCATCTGGCTGAAGAGGGAGGCAGGCATTTCTTCCAAGGGCACAGTAAATGATAATGGGAAACACAAGTAAGAAAGTACTTATTTCTTAACCGGGCAGAAACAACTGCATAAATGGGAGTATAAATCCTTATGCAGCATAAACTGAGAAGAAATTCACCTCCTTTTAAAGAATGATGTCTATCAAAGCCACTCTGTTTTAGCTCACTGTGCTTGATTAAGCAAAAGCTGAATAGTAGAAGACTGAATCAGCTTACCCTGACATACTGAAACGGCAGTGTGGGAACTTAAATTCCACTATCTGAAAGGTAACAAATACATACTCATATTTAACCAGAATTGTTGAAATTTTTTATCTCTGGTATACAAATATGAAATTATTCCAATGAATTAAAGTTAGATTGTGTAATACTTTTTGATAGATTGCTAAAGTCCTGGTTTACTTTTATTCCTTTAAGTTCTACTAGTTGTGAAGCCCATGCTAAAGAAACAAAAAACATGAAAGGATAACCATTCCTCTAATTAACTTTTCTTGCTTTGTTGTTTCCACACGTGGTACAAAAGCTTGTCCATTGTGAGACAAGATGCAACCTCAAACCCTCAGTTTCAGAAAGCTGTCTCATACAAAAGTAATGAATTCATAATTGTTGGATAATTCTGCCTTTAAAAGACAGAAACGTCTTCAAAGGTAGGACAAGCCTATTGAGCAGATGCAGAGATATAATGTGCTTTGAAGAAGTGGTCATCTGT
>NW_022293656.1:0-5082 GCF_002776525.5 Piliocolobus tephrosceles | reverse complement strand
CATGGTTTTCATTGAGAAGCTTGCTAAGAGCGATTTCGCAGAATCTGCAAAAGGACACACGGTGGCGCTCCGAGACCACAAATAAACTCAGCTCCCAAAGAAAGCCACTTTCTGAGAAACGGCTTTGTGTAGTGTGAATTCAACTCACTGTGTTCCAGCTGTATTTCGTGGAGCCGTTTCCTAGCCCCGTTTTGGTGGAATCTGAGAACTGATATTTCGGATCCCTTGGAAGACTATAGGGCTTATTCCTCAGGAAGCAGTTTGCTAACACTCTTTTCGGGGAATCTGCAAAGTGATATTTTGGAGCCAATTCGGGCCCATTGTGAAAAAGCAAGTCTCCTCAGAGAACAACCAGAGAACAGCTTTCTGAGAGATTGCTTTCTGATGTGTGACTTCATCACACAGAGTTCCACCCTTCCCTTCTTGGAACAGTTTGCTAACAGTCTTTTCGTGGATTCTGCAACGTGATATTTGGGAGCTCACTGAGGGCTATGGTGAAAAACGATATATCCTCAGACAGACACTGCAAAGAAGCCTTCTGAGAAACTGCATTGCGAGGTGTGAATGCCACTCACAGAGTTACACGTTTGTCTTCAGCCAACAGTTTGCTAATACAGTTTTCTGGTAATCTCCAAAGCGATATATCTTAGCGCAGTGAAGCTAATTGTGGCATAGGAAATATCCTAATATGAAAGCTAGAAAGAAGCTTCTTTAGAAACTTCTTGTTGATGTGTGAATTCATCTCACAGAGTTACACTTATGTTTCATGGAGCAGGCCATTAACACTGTCTTCGAAGAACCAAAGAAAGGGTAATTTGGATCCATTTGAGGCCTACGCTGCTAAAGGAAATATCATCAGTTAAAAACGAGAGAGAATCTATCTGAGAAATTTCTTTGTGATCTCTGAATTCAACTCACAAGTTACAACCTATTCCTGAGGAAGCAGTTTGCTAACATTCTTTTCGTGGAATCTGCACAGTGATATTTGGGAGCCATTTCGGGCCCATTGTGAAAAAGCAAATCTCCTCAGAGAACAACTTGAGAATAGCTTTCTGAGAGATTGCTTTCTGATGTGTGACTTCATCACACAGAGTTCCACCCTTCCCTTCTTGGAACAGTTTGCTAACAGTCTTGTCGGGGATTCTGCAATGTGATATTTGGGAGCTCCTTGAGGGCTATGGTGAAAAAGGTTATACCCTCAGACAGACACTGCAAAGAAGCTTTCTTGTGAATGCAACTCACAGAGTTACACATTTCACTTCAGCCAACAGTTTGCTAACACAGTTTTCTGGAAATCTGCAATGGGATATTTCTTAGCGCAGTGAAGCTAATGGAGACAAAGGAAATATCCTCATATGAAAATTAGAAAGAAGCTTCCTTAGTAACTTCTTCTTGATGTGTGAATTCATCTCACAGAGTTACACTTATGTTTCATGGAGCAGGCCATTAACACTGTCTTTGAAGAACCTAAGAAGGGTTACTTTGGATCGCTCTGAGGCCTACTCTGCTAAAGGAAATATAATGAGTTAAAAACGAGAGAGAAGCTTTCTGAGAAATTTCCTTGTGATCTCTGAATTCATCTCACAGAATTACAACTTATTCCTCAGGAAGCAGTTTGCTAACACTCTTTTCCTGGATTCTTGAAAGTGATACTTGGAGCTCATCGTAGCCTATGGTGAGAAGGGAAACATGCTCATACCAAAACTGGAAGGAAGCCTTCTGAAAAACAGCATTGCCATGTATCAATGCAACTCACAGCGTTACACTTCTCTCTTCAGTCATCAGTTTGCCAACACAGTTTTCTTGTATTCTGAAAGGGGATACATCTTAGCGCAATGAAGCTTACAGTGCAAAAGAAATATCCTCATATAAAATCTAGAAATGAGGTTTCTTAGAATCTTCTCTCTGATGTGTGAATTCATCTCACAGAGTTACTGTTACATTTCAAGGAGGAGTCGGTTACCACTGTCTTTGAGGAAACTGAGTACGGCTCTTTTGGGTCACATTGAGGCCTATGTTGATAAGGGAAATATCCTCCATTAAACACGTGAAAGAAGCTTTGTGAGAAACTTCTCTGTGACAAGTGAATTCATCTCACAGAGTTACAACTTAAGCTTCATGCAGCAGTTTGCTGACAGTGTTTTCGTGGAATCTGGAAAGTGATATTTGGGAGCGCATTGAGGCCTACGTTGAAAAAGGATATATCCTCAGAGAATAGCTAGAAAGAAGCTTTTGAGAGATTGCTTTCTGATCTGTAAATTCATCTCACAGAGTTACATTACTATTTCCTGCAACCATTTGCTAGCACTGTCTTTGTGGATTCTGAGCACTGATATTTCCGATAGGGTTGAAGACTCTAAGGACACAGGAAATATCTTCCGAGAAAAACTTGACTGAAGCTTTCTGAGAAACTGCTTTATGATGCGTGAATTCATTTCACAGTGTTACACCACTCTTTCATGGAGGAGTTTGCTAGCACTGATTTTCTGGAATCTCTGAGGTGACATCCTGGATATCTTGGAATCCCCTGCTGAATAATGAGATATCCTCCGACAAATCTGCAGAGAAGCCTTCTCAGAAACTTCTTGGTTGTGGGTGAATTCTGCTCACAGAGTTTCCTCATGGTTTTCATTGAGAAGCCTGCTAAGAGCGAGTTCACAGAATCTGCAAAAGGACACACGGTGGCGCTCCGAGACAACAAATAAACTCAGCTCCCAAAGAAAGACGCTTTCTTAAAAACAGCTTTCTGCAGTGTGAATACAACTCACTGTGTTCCACTTGTATTTCGTGGAGCCGTTTCCTAGCCCCGTTTTGGTGGAATCTGAGAACTGATATTTCAGATCCCTTGGAGGACTATAGGGCTTATTCCTCAGGAAGCAGTTTACTAACATTCTTTTCGGGAATTCTGCGAAGTGATATTTGGGAGCCAATTCGGGCCTACGGTGAAAAAGCAAGTCTCCTCAGAGAACAACTAGAGAATAGCTTGCTGAGAGATTGCTTTCTGATGTGTGACTTCATCACACACAGTTCCAACCTTCCCTTCTTGGAAGAGTTTGTTAACAGTCTTGTCGTGGATTCTGCAATGTGATATTTGGGAGCTCATTGAGGGCTATGGTGAAAAAGGGTATATCCTCAGACAGACACTGCAAAGGAGCCTTCTGAGAAACTGCATTGCAATGTGTGAATGCAACTCACAGAGTTACGTTTGTCTTCGGCCAACAGTTTGCTAACACAGTTTTCTGGTAATCTCCAATGCGATATATCTTAGCGCAGTGAAGCTAATGGTGACATAGGAAATATCCTCATATGAAAGCTAGAAAGAAGCTTCCTTAGAAACTTCTTGTTGATGTGTGAATTCATCTCACAGAGTTACATTTATGTTTCATGGAACAGGCCATTAACACTGTCTTTGAAGAACCTAAGAAAGGCTACTTTGGATCGCTTTGAGGCCTACGCTGATAAAGGAAATATCATGACTTAAAAACGAGAGAGAAGCTTTCTGAGAAATTGCTTTGTGATCTCTGAATTCATCTCACAGACTTACAACTTATTCCTCAGGAAGCAGTTTGCTAACACTCTTTTCGTGGAAGCTGCACAGTGATATTTTGGAGCCAATTCGGGCCCAGTGTGAAAAAGCAAGTCTCCTCAGAGAACAACTAGAGAATAGCTTTCTGAGAGATTGCTTTCTGATGTGTGACTTCATCACACAGAGTTCCAGCCCTCCCTTCTTGGAACAGTTTGCTAACAGTCTTGTCGTGGATTCTGCAATGTGATATTTGGGAGCTCTTTGAGGGCTATGGTGAAAAAGGATATATCCTCAGACAGACACTGCAAAGAAGCCTTCTGAGAAACTGCATTGCGATGTGTGAATGCAACTCACAGAGTTACACGTTTGTCTTCAGCCAACAGTTTGCTAACACAGTTTTCTGGAAATCTACAATGGGATATTTCTTAGCGCAGTGAAGCTAAAGGAGACAAAGGAAATATCCTCATATGAAGACTCGAAAGAAGCTTCCTTAGAAACTTCTTGTTGATGTGTGAATTCATCTCACAGAGTTACACTTATGTTTCATGGAGCAGGCCATTAACACAGTCCTTGAAGAACCTAAGAAGGGTTACTTTGGATCGCTCTGAGGTCTACGCTGCTAAAGGAAATATGGTCAGTTAAAAACGAGAGAGAAGCTTTCTGAGAAAGTTCTTTGTGATCCGTGAATTCATCTCACAGAGTTACAACTTATTCCTCAGGAAGCAGTTTGCTAACACTCTTTTCCTGGATTCTTGAAAGTGATACTTGGGAGCTCATCGTAGCCTATGGTGAGAAGGGAAACATGCTCATACCAAAACTGGAAGGAAGCCTTCTGAGAAACAGCATAGCCATGTAACAATGCAACTCACAGAGTTACACTTAACTCTTCAGTCATCAGTTTGCCAACACAGTTTTCTTGTATTCTGAAACGGGATATATCTTAGCGCAATGAAGCTTACGGTGTCAAAAGAAATATCCTCATTTAAAATCTAGAAATGAGCTTTCTTAGAATCTTCTCTGTGATGTGTGAATTCATCTCACAGAGTTACTGTTACACTTCAAGGGGGAGTCGGTTACCACTGTCTTTGAGGAAACTGAAAACGGCTAGTTTGGGTCGCTTTGAGGCCAACGCTGATGAGGGAAATATTCTCCATTAAACACGTGAAAGAAGCTTTGTGAAAAACTTCTCTGTGGCATGTGAATTCATCTCACAGAGTTACAACTTACGCTTCATGCAGCAGTTTGCTGACGGTGTTTTCGTGGAATCTGGAAAGTGATATTTGGGAGCGCATTTAGGCCTACGGTGAAAAAGGTAGTATCCTCAGAGAATAGCTAGAAAGAAGCTTTCTGAGAGATTGCTTTCTGATCTGTAACTTCATCTCACAGAGTTACATTAATATTTCATGCAACCATTTGCTAGCACTGTCTTTGTGGATTCTGAGCACTGATATTTCCAATAGGGTTGAAGAGTCAAGGACACAGGAAATATCTTCCGAGAAAAATTTGAAAGAAGCTTTCTGAGAAACTGCTTTGTGATGCGTGAATTCATTTCACAG
>NW_022293655.1:0-8709 GCF_002776525.5 Piliocolobus tephrosceles | reverse complement strand
CCGTGTTTCTTTTTGTTGGTGGGCTCAGGTCTTCCTGTCCTCATCCTTTTATCTAGGGAGACGTTTCTCAATAAATTTGGTAATCACTGACAAGTGGCAGTTATACAGTCTGTCACTGATGGGGTTTTATTTTTACATTAATCAATTCTTAAACGCTTTCTTCTTGTGTCCTGTGCAGAAGAACTTAAACCAATCTTTTAGACACATTTGTCTAGTACTGCTGCTTTCTGCCCTGCAATATGGCCAATCTGGAAGAACTAAACAGAGGCATTTGGGGTTTCTGTGTTGGAGAAATGGCTGTGCTCCGTACTTCTTTATAGATGAGGATTCTTTCCTATTATTCACCGATGAAGCAATGACAGTAATGAAGGAGAAATGGAAAATATCTGGTAAAACTCAAGTCTGACATATGTACAGTTGAATAGCTTTAGCATAGTTCAAATAAATGCTTTATAGAATTCAGAATTACAGGCTACTTTTTAGGGCTTTCGTTTAAAACATTAACATTCAAGACATAAAATGAGGTTCAACTATTACCTTCTATATAGCCTAAAAAATAATGTGTTATCTAAACTGTAAACCCGTGTTTGTTTTGTATCATACTTCCAGGTTGCTTCCACCATCTCCCAATATATGTAACTGATCATGTGGAATTTAATGTTTATTTCCAGGTGCCATAGTTTTACTTTATGCAAATATGTTTTAATAATTCTTTATTTGCTCAAATATGTGTTTATGAACTTTATTAATATTGTTGTGCATAGCTCCTGTTCAATTCTGTATAATAATCTGTTGTATAAATATAGTGCGATTCTGAAATCTTGGTTGTTTCTAATCTCATGTTATCATACACATTACTGTGAAGAATAATCCGGTTTGTATTTTCTGAGGGTATTTGTACAAAATTTTCTCTAGAATATATACCCATAAGTTGAATTATTGTGTACAAGGTTAATAAATTTTCAACCTTAATAAGCATTCCAAAACCTCTATCTTAAACCACTTTATTGTAACATATCCTGAAATCCCTGTAAAATTGTATGTAATTATCAAAAGAAACTCCTACAACTAAATTAATACATTCAGCATTGCCTATATGTTAGCTATCAATAATTGGAACATGAAATAAACATATATAATGAAAGCATATGTATAACAAGTGAAATTCTTAAGTATAAATCAAATAAAACAGGATAGGTATATTAAAAATGAAAACACTGATAAAAATTATCCTAAATAAATGGTGAGATATAATATGAACACAGATTGGAAAGCTCAATGTTGTTAAGATATCAATTCTTTCCAAATTGATCTATAGACAACAACATTTTAATCAAAACTCTAGCAGAATTGCTGCAAAAATAGACAAAAGATCAAAAACCACTTCAATGGAACAGAAATGGGGTCTAAAAATAAACCTATAAAATTATAGCTTCTTTTTGACAAAGTTACAAAGATATTCAATGGAGAAAGTATGATCTTTTCAATAAATGGTTCTGGAGAAACTGGAAATTAATATACAATAAAAGAACTTTGACCTAAACTTCACATCTTACAAAAATTAACTGAAAGTAAAATATAGATGTCAATAAAAATATAAAATTGTGATATTTTAAGAAGAAAACAAAAAAGATCGTCATACCTTGGGTTAGGCAACAAATTATTAGACATAACTCTAAAAGTATACTGATAAAGAGAACAAATTAGATTTAATCAAAATTTAAAATTTTTTTGCTCTGTGAAAGACATGACTGAGAGACTGAAAGGAAAAGCTATATCTCAGAGTAAATTGCATATATGACAAAAGATGTGTTTCCATATGTGTAAACACCTCCTAAAATCAAACTAAGTAAACGTACAGCTAATTTTTAAAATGAGAAAAACTCTTGCATATACACTTCATGAAGGAGGATAGACAGCTAACTAATGAGAACATGAATAAATGCTCAATATCATTACCATAGAGAAATACAAATTAAATCTACAATGAGACATCACTACACAAAGATGTAGAGTAACTGGAGCTCTTGTATATTACCAACAGGAATGCAGTATGGTAAAGCCACTGTGGAAAACAGTTGGACAGGTTCTTGTAACATACACTTACCACGAAACCCAGCACTCTATTTCTAGATTTTACACAGATAAACAGATAAACATTTATTTTCACTATACAATGTGTGTAAGTGTTGACACCACTACTATTTATAATTATCTAAGGATGAAAACTACCCTAACATTCTTCAATGAATCTGTTGTCCTTAAATGGATTGATTTTACAAAATGTGGCATAGCCACACAATGGAATGCTACTCAACAATGAAAAAGTAATGAATTATTGCTACATACAACAACTTGAATGAGTCTCAAAATTATTATGCTGCAAGTAGCCAATCTTATGGGCTACATGCTGCATAATTGCATTTAAAAGACATTCCAGAAAATTAAAACATATAGCATTAGAGAACATACTAAAATTCATAAAACAGATCACAAAAAGTCAACTTTTCTGCATGTACCTTAAATACTATTTTTAACGTTAAATATTAAAAATAAAATAAGGTGGCATAAATAATTTTATGAATATATGTGATCACACTTTTGTGAGTTTTTAATACTTTCTAAAAAGAAGTTGAGGGGGAGGCTCAGGTTGCTAAAATTAATAAAATATTAAATTTATATGGTGTTTGAAAGTGATATATCTAGAATAAAACATAAATATAAAAAGTAAAGTAGTAAGGTGTATAAAAATATCAGGCAACAACAAGAGAGAGACAGACAGGGAGAAGTAGGAGGGATTAGAATGTTGAAAGGAAAGTCAGAAAATATTAACAAATACCCACATCTGCACAAATTGGTCAACCTCGTTTTTGAGTGTATGAAATCCTAAGCACAAAGCACATATAAGATTCAGCAACACACTACAAGTGTATTACAAAATAATTAAGTAGGTTTTTGGTATTAAAAAAATTGGAGAGGTATTTTGAAGAGTTCTATAAACTATTATATATTAAAATTTACAAAAATGTTATATTTCATAGTTTATTCTATTTAGAAAACATTATATTCCCAAACTTAAATTGTGTTGATTTTTTAGTAATTTAAAAATCTGCTTTTATATTAAAGAAACATTTTTGTTTCTCAATAAACTTCTGTGGTGCCTTTACCAAACATGTAATTTTGTATCCCAGAAATGAATTCAACCTAGAGCAGTTAATACAAGAGAATCTATAAGCAGCCTTGCAGGCTTTATTTATAAGAAGTATAATAGGAAAAATAATTACTCTTATTATTTTGGCATATCTTTTTCAGTGAAATAGATGAGAATCATGTGTTTACATAGGATTCTTCAGTGCACAGGTTTTAATTTTTACTTAAAAAACAGACAAGATGGGCCAGGCGAGGTGGCTCAAGCCTGTAATCCCAGCACTTTGGGAGGCCGAGACGGCGGATCACGAGGTCAGGAGATCGAGACCATCCTGGCTAACACGGTGAAACCCCGTCTCTACTAAAAAATACAAAAAAAATTAGCTGGGCGAGGTGGCGGGCGCCTGTAGTCCCAGCTACTTGGGAGGCTGAGGCAGGAGAATGGCGTAAACCCGGGAGGTGGAGCTTGCAGTGAGCTGAGATCCGGCCACTGCACTCCAGCCTGGGCAACAGAGCGAGACTCCATCTCAAAAAAAAAAAAAAAAAACCAGACAATATTAGCAAATTATGTGCAACATATTATATAGTAGTATGAAAATGACTTTAAAATGTCAAAAATAAGATAGTTGAAATTTTAAAAAATGTTGACACACTTTCACATGCATTTACACAATTAATGCATTCACTCATTAGCCCAATATATGTAAAAAATATATAAACAATGTTACTCTCTGACATTGTTTATATATCAGACCTAAGTCTTGATAGACAGAATTTTATAAAATATTTTATATTTTCATTTGAAGAAAATGTTATAAACACATAAGAGTTGCAAACAGTAAGCACAAAACAGAAAAATCTAAGGTTTTGTCAAGAGCCGCATAAAAGCATTGAAAATGAATTTGGCAATCTTTCTGCAGGGTAGACAGAGTGCTTCCAGTGGCTGGAAATCATAAGAAAGCCAAGGCAAGGTGCCTGTGGTCATGAAGGAGGGTCCCTGCACAGCTTGCAGTATATTCTCTTGGATGATGACAGAGGTCAATTATATAATGATACAGGCTCTATGGGTTGATGTGGTCATTCGATAAAGTTCAGTGCTTTCGATATGATTGAGACAGAATCAGTGACTATTAAGATTATTCATACTCAAGACTTGAGATCCTTTTGTTCGTGAGGTTTAAATACTTTCTGTAAGCAAATTCTTAAGGATTCCTGGTATGAAGAATGTCTTGTTTAATCGGGAAATCAACTGACAATTGAACATCTGTCTTTTTAATATTTATGGCTGCATTACATTATCAAGGAAGCTCTGAGGTAATGTTATGCTTTGAACAGAATGATTTTATTAAATTCCATCCCCATTACACCACCACCTCCTTTGAAGTACTTATTGAACATCACTCATAGGTAGGAACTGAACAATGAGATCACTTGGACACAGGAAGGGGAACATCACACACCGGGTCCTATTGTGGGGCGGGGGGGAGGGATAGCATTAGAAGATATTCCTAATGTAAATGACGAGTTAATGGGTGCAGCATACCAACATGGCACATGTATACATATGTAACAAACCTTCACGTTGTGCACATGTACCCTAGAACTTAAAGTATAATAAATAAATAAATAAATAAATAAATAAATAAATAAATAAATTACAGGACACCCAGTTTGTGTCTGCAGAGAAAAAAAAAGAAAAAGGAAACCTTCCATTGCATCCTTTTTGCCTACTAGTTTTCAAGAAAAAAAAATGTGTAAATAGTTATCATTATTTTTGAATATTTTAAGTCATAGAATTAATAAATTTTGTTGTGTTTCTAACACATACTCCTCTGATTAATCATGTGTACTCTTAAACCATGGCTATGACAAACAGTCTAAGTTTTAGTGCTGAATAAATACATAAATGAGTGCACAATTAATGGGTAAATAAATGAAATAATATGGGTAAATGAATAAATGGGTAAATAAATGAAAAGTAGACGAAGTATGTAAATTATGGAATATTACAATAGAAACTGATATTCTAAATAATTTTTATTTATTTAGCCAGGAAACATATTTTTACTTTAAAATAAAGTGAATATTTTCTGTACCTTACTGACAATATAACATTATATGAAATAAAATTATTTTCCTACAGATTGACAAGTTAAAGTTAATAACACTTAATATTCAGTGTATATTCCCTCTCTTTCATATATCTGTGTAGAGTATATGTAGAGTGAGCGTATATTATACATATTATATATACATGGTATATGTGTGCATATGTATGCATATGTGCATATCTATTAAGGTATATGTGTGTATATATGTATCCACTTTACTCGCATATATATGCATATACTCATATTTTTAAGCAAAATTGGAATAATATAGATTGTCAACATGCTTTTATCTTTTTTCTAATGCAGAAACTATTATTAAGCTTTCTCATATATTAAGCTATATATAAAATTTTACATAATGGTGGTACTATATTCAATAATAGGGTTATACAATGACTAATTTGGGCATGCAGACATTATGTTTTCTCTGATCTTACTCTATGACTTCTATAGCATATTTAATCACTAAATATCCTTTTGATTCAGGGGAACTTTTGTGGGCTTTGCATAGAATTAAATTATGCCACTAATAGATTTGAGTTTGAGGTATTTCATCTTTTTCTGTCTTTACTTATAACTTTAATAAACAGTGCCAAAAACTAATTCAATTTGGCCTTGTTCAATTCATCTTTTCCCCCTACATCTTAAACCCTATTCTGATAAATTAATAGTCAGAAACTTTTGTTTTGACATATCTCTAGGAAGCCAAATTAATCATATTTAAATTCAAATTAATGTGGCTGAAATTATGAATAATTTGATTTTTAAAATATTAAGTGTTTGGAATCATGTTAAAGTGTTGCACACAGAGTAAAAACATTATCTAAATACATTGATGCATTGATAAATTGACAGACATACCCAGCTTGTCTCCCTGTCTGTTTTTCTCTCCTCCTTTCCTTTTCTCTCTCTCTCTGTTTCTCATTCTCTTTCTCTCTCTCCCTGCATGTGTGTGTGTTGATTTTAACTGTCCCCCCGATATTTCACAATATAGAACAAAGAGTGAATGAATAATCTCATAATGTAGTGAAAAACAATACATAACATCTTTAAATAAGCTCTTGCTATTATTGGCTATTTAACTTCCAATAAAGCATAATACGTAATTGTTAGAAATAATTATAATATTCAAAAATTCATTTCTCTAAATGAAGTGTGACTAAAATTAAGAAAATAGTTAGTATTTCTTCTATTACCCATGAATATGTTTATGAATAAATCATAACCCCCAAATTATATTTTTTATTTAAAATATAAATAAAATTATATATATGATTATTTTCTGAATTTGAGAATAGGATTTGACAAAAGAAATTCCTAGCCCATAATTCCAGTCTTACATTTAGAAAAAGAAAAGTGCATTCAAGTTAAGATACTTGTTCAAGCAAATCTAAAACATAGTTAACCTGGGGATTCTGGGTCTCTGACCCTTTTTACTAAGCTTACTCTGCTAAAGGGCATTTCCAGGGGTAGAGAGCAGTTTTTTTTTTTTTTTTTTTTTTTTTTTAGTGTAACCTGCTTGTGCTCTGGATTAAACCTCTGAATTGGTTGAGTCAGTGAATTTTATGGCACTGCGGTGATTCCTTTCCCACTAGTGCAGGTTCCTATTGTTTCAGTTCCTAAACACGGCAGACCTGTGCCTGCGCTGTCTAGTTGGAGTTCTCAGGCTTAGTACAGGACTCTTCATGTCAAACTGTCAGTGCAACTGAAAAAGGACTCAATCTGACCCTGTTCCCAATTATTTCACTAACGACAACAAACGCTACACTTTTGCAGATATTTTCAGGTCAGAATCAGACAAAAGAATCTAAAATCGGTTTCAGAAAACAAATTAGAGATTTTTCATTCTCAAAACCTCTGAAGAGACATTTCATTACAATAAAATAATATGAATAAAATATTTTGGTGTTCTTCACAGGCCGTTAGCACAAGCTCTGCTTTGAGTAGGTGCTGAAGAGAGACAAAGCATAAAGTATGCTTTTGCCCCCAAGTACATTACAATTTTTAAAGAAAGAGACCGAAAAAGAGAATTTTCTCACATAGAAATAAAAATTATCTATGTACTATATAAGCAACAAATGGCGTACAGTTTATGTATTGAAGAGATGAGAGTAATTGAATTAAGCTTATTGAAAAATACATTTTAATACAATATATATATGGTTTACCCAGAGAGTGATATAACCAATGAATGTTTTCTCAATATGTGTAAATAAATGTCATAGTTTTACACATCTCCCTTTCATATTTCCACTACAAATTAATAGTGATCAGACCTTCCTGAAGAATAGATATTTATATTATACTATTTTATAACTAAATATAATTTCATACAGTTATGAAGTAAACATTTATTTTGTGATGTTTAAATAATGATAGTGACAATTTATTGAATTATTACTACATTATTTACTACATGTTGTTTTCCAAACTAAGCACATTATGTATGTTTCCTTAATAAACTTTAACACACCTCTTTTGAGTGAAGACTCCGAGTCTCAGATTACATAATTTATCCAAGGTCAAGAAATGATAGGTTGCCGAAACAGAGTTTGAATTCAGGTCTGTATAACTGCAACATCTTGTCCTTAAAATGATGCTATAATTCATTCACATGTATAATGGAATTTTCTATGTGAAACTGTGTCATTACTGTAGGACTACAATATACTTGAAAGCACATGTTAAAATAGGAAAATAGTATTTTAAAAATCTCTACATTAAATCAGGAACTGTACCAAAAAATGAAAATAAAATATTAGTATATTCCTTCCATGTTACTTCCTAGGGATATTATGTGTAACAATGCTAGACAGGATTGTAAATCATATACAGAGATTAACTAAGGCTCACCAATCATTAACTGTCATACAGCATTCACTTGACTGTAGATAAGATATTCTAAGTAACAAGACTTAGTGTGTTATTATATAGATATATGAAGTTCCATATTACCATACAGAATAAGGCAGACAGCAGATGTTCCCAGTTATACATGGTGACATTAACATGACAAAATCCACATCAGCCCTGAAACTCATCTAAAATTCCATTACCTCATTATTGATTAATTGCTCCTACTTTAAATTTACTTGGGATGAAACTGACTTATATGTCTACTTTGTCTATTTATTCCAGAATGTTCTACCTGTCAAAATGAAGGAATCTG
The DNA here is from genome assembly GCF_002776525.5 of Piliocolobus tephrosceles. Classification (NCBI taxonomy): domain Eukaryota; kingdom Metazoa; phylum Chordata; class Mammalia; order Primates; family Cercopithecidae; genus Piliocolobus; species Piliocolobus tephrosceles. The sequence continues at coordinate 282 of NW_022293655.1, read as the reverse complement.
ATGATTTTCTTTCAAAAAAGAGAATAGGTATACTGACTGGCACAGTTGCCCTTGATTAAAAAAAAAAAAAAAAAAACACATATGCACAATGGGCTTATTCATCCTAACAAAGACAAATTGCACATGTAACAATTATGCATGTAATTAGTTCCCCATGACTAAAATAATGGAAATACTTCCAATTTTACCAAGTGTTGTGTACCCTTTTTCTATTTTTCTTTTTATAGTTTTGATCCAAACAGAGAAACTATAAGAAGGAAGCACCACTGTGTCTTAAATGTT
>NW_022293654.1:0-3906 GCF_002776525.5 Piliocolobus tephrosceles | reverse complement strand
TTCTGAGGTTATATCGTTTCTCACCATAGCCCTCAATGCGCTCCCAAATATCACATTGCAGAATCCATGGCAACAGTGTTAACAAACTGTTTCAAGAAGGGAAGGGTGGAACTCTGTGTCAGGAAGTCAAACATCAGAAAGCAATCTCTCAGAGAGCTATTCTCTAGTTGTTATATGACGATAGTTAATTTTTCACAGTGGGCCCGAATTGGCTCCCAAATATCACTTCAGAGATTCCATGAAGAGAGTATTAGCTAACTGCTTCCTGCGGAATATGTTGTAAATCTGTGAGATGAATTCACAGATCACAAAGAAATTTCTCTGAAAGCTTCTCTCTCGTTTTTAACTGATGATATTTCCTTTATCAGCGCAGGCCTAGTTGCGATCCAAAGTAACCTTTCTTACTTTCTTCAAAGAGAGTATTAATGGCCTGCTCTAGGAAATATAAATGTAACTCGGTGAGATGAATTCAAACATCAACAAGAAGCTTAAAAGGAAGCTTCTTTCTAGTTTTCATCTGAGGAGATTTACTTTGTCACCATGAGCTTCATTGAGCTAAGAAAAATCCCATTGCAGTTTTCAAGAAAACTGTGTTAGCAAACTAATGACTGAAAAGAAACATGTAACTCTGGGAGTTGCATTCACACATCGTAATGCAGTTTCTCAGAAGGCTTCTTTCCAGTTTCTGTCTGATGATATATCCTTTCTCACCATAGGCCTCAATGACCTCCCAAATATCACATTGCAGAATCCACGGCAACAGGGTTACCAAACTGTTACAAGAAGTGAAGGGAGGAACTCTCTATGATAAATTCACACATCAGAAAGCAATCTCTCAGAAAGCTATTCTCTAGTTGTTATGGGAGGATACTTCCTTTTTCACAGTGGGCCAGAATTGGCTTACAAATATCACTTTACAGATTGAGCGATAGAGTGATAGCAAACTGCTTCCTGAGGAATAAATTGTGACACTGTGAGATGAATTCACAAATCACAAAGAAATTTCTCAGAAAGCTTCTCTCTCGTTTTTTACTGATGATATTACCTTTACCAGCGAAGGCCTCCTTGCGATCCAAAGTAACCTTTCTTAGTTTCTTCAAAGACAGTGTTAATGGCCTGCTCCATGAAATATAAGTGTAACTCTGTGAGATGAATTCACACATCTTAAAGAAGTTTCTAAGAAAGCTGATTTCTAGTTTTCATCTGACTAGATTTCCTTTGCCACCATAAGCTTCATTGCGATGAGAAATATCCCATTGCAGATTTCCAGAAAACTGTGTTAGCAAACTGATGTCTGAAGAGAAACGTGTAACTCTGTGAGTTGCATTCCCACATCGCAATGCAGTTTCTCAGAAGGCTTCTTTGCAATTTCTGTCTGAGGATATATCCTTTCTCACCATAGCCCTCAATGAGCTCCGAAATATCCCATTGCAGAATCCACGGCAACCGTGTTAGCAAACTGTTCGAGGAAGGGAAGGGTGGAAATCTGTGTGATGAAGTAACACATCAAAAGATATCTCTCAGAAAGCTATTCTCTGGTTGTTATGTGAGGATACTTCCTTTTTCACAGTGGGCCCGAATTGGCTCCCAAATATCACTTTACATATTGAACAAAAAAAGTGTTAGCAAACTGCTTCCTGAAGAATAAGTTGTAACTCTATCAGATGAATTCACAGATCACAAAGACATTTCTCAGAAAGCTTCTCTCTCGTTTTTAACTGATGATATTTCCTGTACCAGCGCAAGCCTCCATGCGATCAAAAGTAACCTTCCTTTTTTTTTTCTTTTTATAATACTTTAAGTTCTAGGGTACATGTGCACAACGTGTAGGTTTGTTACATATGTATAAATGTGCCATGTTGGTGTGCTGCACACATCAACTCGTCAGCACTCATCAATTCATCATTTATATCAGGTATAACGCCCCAAAGCAATCCCTCCCCCCTCCCCCCTCCCCATGATAGGCCCCAGTGTGTGATGTTTCCCTTCCCGAGTCCAAGTGAGCTCTTTGTTCAGTTCCCACCTATGAGTGAGAACATGCGGTGTTTGGTTTTCTCTTCTTGTGATAGTTTGCTAAGAATGATGGTTTCCATCTGCGTCCATGACCCTACAAAGGACGCAAACTCATCCTTTTTTATGGCTGCATAGTATTCCATGGTGTATATGTGCCACATTTTCTTAATCCAGTCTGTCACTGATGGACATTTGGGTTGATTCCAAGTCTTTACTCTTGTGAATAGTGCCGCAATAAACATACGTGTGCATGTGTCTTTGTAATAGCATAATTTATAATCCTTTGGGTATATACACAGTAGTGGGATGGCTGGGTCATATGGTACATCTAGTACTAGATCCTTGAGGAATGGCCATACTGTTTTCCATAATGGTTGAACTAGTTTACAATCCCACCAACAGTGTAAAAGTGTTCCTATTTCTCCACATCCTCTCCAACACCTGTTGTTTCCTGATTTTTTAATGATTGCATTCTAACTGGTGTGAGATGGTATCTCATTGTGGTTTTCATTTGCGTTTCTCTGATGGCGAAGGATGATGAGCATTTTTTCATGTGTCTGTTGGCTGTATGAATGTCTTCTTTTGAGAAATGTCTGTTCATATCCTTTCCCCACTTTTGGATGGGGTTGTTTGTTTTTTTCTTTTATATTTGTTTGAGTTCTTTGTAGATTCTGGAAATTAACCGTTTGTCAGATGAGTAGATTGCAAAAATTTTCTCCCATTCTGTAGGTTGCCTGTTCACGCTGATGGTAGTTTCTTTTGCTGTGCAGAAGCTCTTTAGTTTAGTTAGATACCACTTGTCAATTTTGGCTTTTGCTGCCATTGCTTTTGGTGTTTTAGACATGAAGTCCTTGCCCATGCCTTTGTCCTGAATGGTACTACCTAGATTTCTTCTAGGATTTTTATGGTATTACGTCTAACATTTAAGTCTCTAATCCATCTTGAATTGATCTTCTTATAAGAAGTAAGGAAAGGATCCAGTTTCAGCTTTCTACTTATGGCTAGCCAATTTTCCCAGCACCATTTATTAAATAGGGAATCCTTTCCCCATTTCTTGTTTTTGTCAGGTTTGTCAAAGATCAGATGGTTGTAGATGTGTGGCATTATTTCTGAAGGCTCCGTTTTGTTCCATTGGTCTATATCTCTGTTTTGGTACCAGTACCATGCTGTTTTGGTTACTGTAGCCTTGTAGTATAGTTTGAAGTCAGGTAGCGTGACGCCTCCGGCTTTGTCCTTTTGACTTAGGATTGTCTTGGCAATGCGGGCTCTTTTTTGGATCCATATGAACTTTAAAGCAGTTTTTTCCAATTCGGTGAAGAAACTCATTGGTAGCTTGATGGGGATGGCATTGAATCTATAAATAACCTTGGGCAGTATGGCCATTTTCACGATATTGATTCTTCCTATCCGTGAGCATGGTATGTTCTTCCATTTGTTTGTGTCCTCTTTGATTTCACTGAGCAGTGGTTTATAGTTCTACTTGAAGAGGTCGTTTACATCCCTTGTAAATTGGATTCCTAGGTTTTTTATTCTCTTTTAAGCAATTGTGAATGGAAGTTCTTTCCTGATTTGGCTCTCTGCTTGTCTGTTACTGGTGTATAAGAATGCTTGTGATTTTTGCACATTAATTTTGTATCCTGAGACTTTGCTGAAGTTGCTTATCAGCTTAAGAAGATTTTGGGCTGAGACGATGGGGTTTTCTAAATACACAATCATGTCATCTGCAAACAGGGACAATTTGACTTCTTCTTTTTCTAACTGAATACCCTTGATTTCTTTCTCTTGCCTGATTGCCCTAGCCAGAACTTCCAACACTATGTTGAATAGGAGTGGTGAGAGAGGGCATCCCTGTCTTGTGCCAGTTTTCAAAGGGAATTTTTCCAGTTTTTGCCC
>NW_022293653.1:0-1137 GCF_002776525.5 Piliocolobus tephrosceles | reverse complement strand
AGTGGTGAGAGAGGGCATCCCTGTCTTGTGCCAGTTTTCAAAGGGAATTTTTCCAGTTTTTGCCCATTCAGTATGATATTAGCTGTGGGTGTGTCATAAATAGCTCTTATTGTTTTGAGGTACGTTCCATCGATACCGAATTTATTGAGCGTTTTTAGCATGAAGGGCTGTTGAATTTTGTCAAAAGCCTTTTCTGCATCTATTGAGATAATCATGTGGTTCTTGTCTTTGGTTCTGTTGATATGCTGGATTACGTTGATTGATTTGCGAATGTTGAACCAGCCTTGCATCCCAGGGATGAAGCCCACTTGATCATGGTGGATAAGCTTTTTGATGTGCTGCTGAATCCAGTTTGCCAGGATTTTATTGAGGATTTTTGCATTGATGTTCATCAGGGAGATTGGTCTAAAATTCTCTTTTTTTGTTGTGTCTCTGCCAGGCTTTGGTATCAGGATGATGTTGGCCTCATAAAATGAGTTAGGGAGGATTCCCTCTTTTTCTATTGATTGGAATAGTTTCAGAAGGAATGATACCAGCTCCTCCTTGTACCTCTGGTAGAATTCAGCTGTGAATCCATCTGGTCCTGGGCTTTTTTTGGTGGGTAGGCTATTAATTGTTGCCTCAATTTCAGAGCCTGCTATTGGTCTACTCAGGGATTCAACTTCTTCCTGGTTTAGTCTTGGGAGAGTGTAAGTGTCCAGGAAATTATCCATTTCTTCTAGATTTTCTAGTTGATTTGCGTAGAGGTGTTTATAGTATTCTCTGATGGTAGTTTGTATTTCTGTGGGGTCAGTGGTGATATCCCCTTTATCGTTTTTTATTGCGTCTATTTGCTTCTTCTCTCTTTTCTTCTTTATTAGTCTTGCTAGCAGTCTGTCAATTTTGTTGATCTTTTCAAAAAACCAACTCCTGGATTCACTGATTTTTTGGAGGGTTTTTTGTGTCTCTATCTCCTTCAGTTCTGCTCTGATCTTAGTTATTTCTTGCCTTCTGCTAGCTTTTGAATGTGCTTGCTCTTGCTTCTCTAGTTCTTTTAATTGTGATGTTAGAGTGTCAATTTTAGATCTTTCCTGCTTTCTCTTGTGGGCATTTAGTGCTATAAATTTCCCTCTACACACTGCTTTAAATGTGTCCCAG
>NW_022293651.1:0-2513 GCF_002776525.5 Piliocolobus tephrosceles | reverse complement strand
CCGTGTTAGCCAGGATGGTCTCGATCTCCTGACCTCGTGATCCACCCATCTCGGCCTCCCAAAGTGCTGGGATTACAGGCTTGAGCCACCGCGCCCGGCCAAAGCTGCCATTTTCATGTCCTGAGAGTGGGCCTCACCACGCCTCCCCCTTCTGCTGGCTTCCCTAGGAAGCAAAGAGCTCATGGAGAGTTTTTCCTCCCCGGTGGTACCTCTGACCAGCACCCAGGCGAGACAGTTGAGCCCCTGAGAATGCGAACCTGGACAGCCTCATCTGTCCTTGTCCCTCCTGTCCAGGCACAGTGCCCAGCACATAGTCAGACTCCTGGCTGTGGAATGCATGATGCAGGCACAGCCCCACCTCCAAATGGAATAACCATTCCCAGGCATTTCCTCAACACCAGGTAGGTTACTGAAGGGCCCATGGCCTCTCTGTAGATGGAAATGGTGAAAGGAAAAATACCTACTCAGGGGCTTCAGGAGATTGGGCCAATGACCTCTTGAGAAAAATGTTAATTCTCTCAGCCACAAGAAGCAGCAGCAGTGAGCTAGAATCGGTCTACACTGTCACAGAGCTGCCTGGGCTGCTGAGTGTCCCATGAGGATCATGGCTGTCATAGCTATATGGCTTTCATGGCTATCATGGCTGCTGTGGCAAGCCCAGGCTCCCTCAGGAAGGGCTGCCTAGGAAGATCCCAACCAGACAGCCCTTGTCCTGGACCCTGGGTGATTTATGGCCACGTCCATACACACACACTCGCTCATCCTGTCCACAGACTGAATCTAGGCTAAGGCCCATAAAATAGGCAACAGCTATTGGCAAATTCATTAATTAGGATTCTGTTTGTACTTTTATTGTGAAGGAAAATCATTTGTCAGCTTAAAGTCAGACCCAGTGCCTGATGAGAAGTGTTATTCTAAGAAGGTATTGACTGATGGCTGTTCATGGCACTCCCTCTCTCCCATCTCTGCTGTCCCATCCCACCCCCACCAGGGTCAGAGAAAGCCCCCTGTTCCTCCACTTTAATCAAGATCTGTGTGGTGGATTTTGTGAGCTGCCTTCCCAGTAAGCCTGCCTCCACCCCTTCTTCCCTGACAACCTCATCCTGACTTTGTTCAGGGAAAGGGCAGTTGTATGCGTCAAGGGCGACTGGCCCCTCCAGACTCAGAGAGTAGAGTCTGATGAGTCAAAGCCAGTCCCGGCAAGTCCATTTCCTGTCCCAATGGCACAATTCTGCCCAAAGAGGTATGAGAAGAAGTCGGCTAGGGCTCTTTGAAAAGAACTTGAGGAAGAAGTGTTCTTTCCTCAAGCCTTTGGACTTGTGCTGGAATGTGACTCCTGGAGCCAATGAAGCCATCTTGTAAATAAGAGGCAAGGCAGAGGACCAATGTTAACATGCTGAGGATGGCAGAGCAAAAGGTGGAACAAACCTGGGGCTCCAATGACATCAACGAGCACTGAATTCACCAACCGGGAATCATCCTCCTCTGGGCTTCTTGATGGGAGAGGGTAATAATCTCCCCATTGCCTGCACCATTTGGAGTGGGCTTTTTGTTATTAGAACTGAAGTCACTGGCTATAGCTGCGAGCATCCTGCTATATTACAACCAACTAAAACTAAAATTGCCTCCAAATGCCCATTCTGATGGGTGGCAATGCCCCACTCTAGATATTGCATGTGGTTGGCCAATTTCAGACCCCACCTCAGCTCCAGTTGCCCTGTCTTTACTGGGAAAGAATCAAAGACCTTCACTTGAACTTCTTTTCCATCAGCATCTTTTTTTTTTTTTTTTCAGACAGATTTTCGCTCTTGTTGCCTAGGCTGGAGTGCAATGGCACGATCTCGGCTTACCACAACCTCCGCCTCCCAAGTTCAAGTGATTCTCCTGTCTCAGCCTCTCGAGTAGCTGGGATTACAGGCATGTGCCACCACACCTGGCTAATTTTGTATTTTTAGTAGAGACAGGGTTTCTCCGTGTTGGTCAGGCTGGTCTCAAACGCCCAACCTCAGGTGATCCACCTGCCTCGGCCTCCCAAAGTGTTGGGATTACAGGCGTGAGCCACCGCACCCAGCCTCCATCAGCATCTTGCTATCACTGGTGGAAACCACCTCTCCCCAATCAGGAAGCTTCAGGCCAAAGCATACAAAAGACAATACACACACATACTCCAACACACACAACATCTCCATATATGTGGATGTCTCTAATATGTGTTGAATTGTGTTTCCCCCAAATTGTGTTTTCCCCAAACTGTTAAACTCTTAATCTGCAATATCTCAGTATGTGACCTTATTTGGAAATAAGGTCATTGCAGATGTAATTAATTAAGATGAGGTCATTCCGTAGGGTGGGTCCCTAATCTGGTATGATTGTTGTCCTTATTAAAAAAAAAGGGGGGGAGGGAAACTTGGACACAGACAGACACACACAGGGAGCACACCATGTGGACATTAGAGTCACGTGGCCACAAGCCATGGAACTACCAGCAGATAAGAGAGAGGCCTGGAACAGAT
>NW_022293650.1:0-1345 GCF_002776525.5 Piliocolobus tephrosceles | reverse complement strand
CTTCATTGTCCACCTTAAACATTTTGAATGGTTACACATTCACACGTTAAGACTAAGATCAGGGACTTAATTATCACTCAATGTTCATACCAAGTGTGCTACCTTCTGGCTAATTACTACTTATTAATAGCTACTGAAAAGAATTGTCCTTACATAAGAAACTTAGAAGCACAGATGCTTAAAATATTAAACAGGACTTGAAATGTTGGATGATATATTAATTGGCCATTTTGCACAAAATATAATTTAGCCAGAAAAGATGAAGAGTAGCAAATGGAAAGAAAGATTAAAAAGCATGAGAGTACACTATCCTGACTCCTATCATGTCAGAACAAAAGGGGTTAGAAAGACACTTTCTAGCAGGAGTACAGAGATAAAAGATGAACACTTACTACGAGACAGGTGTTCACTTGTCAAGAATCCTCTTTAGTGACAGAAATCTGTATCACTTTGTTTTTCAGCCAGCTACAATTTATCCTAAGGAGTTCTCATTCCATGTTCTCATGCACCTCTTCTCTGAAAAAAGAATTCTTTCTATTTGGTCTGCCTCCAAGAAAACTGCAACAGTGTTAAATGGTGGTTCCCAAAATAATGGTAGGGAGACTGATTCACACTGTAGTTCCTAGGGCCAGAACAGACATTAGATAAATAGGGACAATGAAGATTTATAATAATTTTCTTTGTTAGCTGCATCTCTTAGCACCTACCGCATAAAGAGCAATGAGAAAGGAAATAACATCCTCTTTTAATGTTTAGATTATATTTTAACATACAAGAGAATAGTTTTCACTGGGTCTTAATCATTTTATGAAATGTGCCCCTTTTCTTCAGTACTCAATGGAGAGAAATACTAGGAAGGCTTAAGAACTAGTTGACCCACTCTATCTCCCCTTCAGCTCATCTACTAGTTTAGGGTCTTGGAAGTCAAAGACTCCCACAGAACTATCCCAATGCATTTTATTCTCAGGTAAATTCTGCACAATAACAATGTTTGCTTGGATCCCTTACAACCACAAATACTTAAAATATAATTTGTCAAAATATATAGAGTTACTTTATATAGCAACAAATCTCCTTCTATAATTTATAATATAAATGTCACTTGCATGGGAATAGGAGATATAAAACTCAAGTTAATCTGATGTATAATGCAATTGCAGGAGATACACACACACACACACACACATATATACACACACACATATATATACACATACACACATCTTTTTTTAGATGTAAATATTGTGTAGAAGTATATAGTCATAATTTAATTATAAAGAATTTCTTTGTGTTTTCTAGATTCAATTTCTTTTTTCTTTTTTTCTTTTTCTTTTTTTTTTTTTTT
>NW_022293649.1:0-1160 GCF_002776525.5 Piliocolobus tephrosceles | reverse complement strand
TTGACATAAATTAATGCATACATAATTTCCAAACCCGAGGCTGAGAAGTGGAGCTTTTAAATGAAAAGGGCGTTCATTTTATGACATGTTATAATGCTTAATGTGAGTTGCATTTACTATCTTGTAAGTATTTTACAATGACACTATGATGTAGTTCCAGTATTCTAGGGAAAACAAGGAAATGGATGCACAGATATGGTTTCAGGAGTTTAACAGGGATAATGAGGAATTCATGACAAATGCCAGAAATGAAACTCAGAATTTTTGTGTCAATGTCAGCCTCAGACCCTTTTTGCTGTATTAAGAAAAGCTAAATGTATTAGAAATACAGCCTAAGAGTTCTGCCTTGCCCCATGACTCTGAATTTGCCCTGAGGCATTTGAAAATACAAAAAGAACTGCATGAAGAAGGGTTTCCAAAGTTTATGATAAAAATGCTGTGGGAAGTATCTACTATTTAAAGCATACGTAGAATCTACTTCTTCTTGTATGATTTCCATGGCACTCACAGAAAATCATTCCCTCTGCATAGCTACTTCCTCTCATCAGGAATTTGGGGAATTCCCAATGGGAATTTCACACCAGCATAGGGAACATCATTTATATAGCTCTTAGTGCAAATGATATCCCTGAAGTTATCGATACATTAGCCTTAGGATCAAGCATGGTTCTCTTCCCAATAAAGGCCCCAGCAGCTCCTCCCCTTATAGTTGTTGATGCTTTTCTAAGTACATAAAATCCTCACAATGTTTGAGAACTGTTCGTGAGATTTTATTACATGCAAAATATTTATGAGATATTTGAAGGCCTCCAAACAATTAGAATTTCAAATTTTTATAAAATACAGAATTGGAAAGATTGAGTCTCTTCCTTGTGTAATGTACTTTGCCAGAGAAACCCCAGAGCAGTGATGCTTGGTCTTGAATGTGACAGAAAGCAGACCCTGTCCACTCAGTAGGTATTAATCTTATCATACCTAGATTACAAAATATTCACTATTGACAAAAACAATGATGCAGTCATCATTTCACTGCCCTCTGATGAACAAACCATTTCCATCTTTTGACTCCGAATAGGTATTCTTCCAATTTGCTTTTTAGTGCCATTGCAAGTAATTACTCTCAAAATAGCTCAATAATGTCAAATAAAGGCTAGAAATAT
>NW_022293648.1:0-12397 GCF_002776525.5 Piliocolobus tephrosceles | reverse complement strand
GCTCTGTTGCCCAGGCTGGAGTGCAGTGGTGCGATCTGGGCTCACTGCAAGCTCCGCCTCCTGGGTTCGTGCCATTCTCCTGCCTCAGCCTCCCAGTGGCTGGGATTACAGGCGCTCGCCACCACGTCCGGCTAATTTTTTGTATTTTTAGTAGAGACGGGGTTTCACCATGTTAGCCAGGATGGTCTCGATCTCCTGACCTCGTGATCTGCCCACCTTGGCCTCCCAAAGTGCTGGAATTACAGGCGTGAGCCACTGCACCCGGCCTTCTTTTCTTTTTCGAGATGGAGTCTCATTCTGTTGCCCAGGCTAGAGTGCAATGGCATGATCTTGGCTCACTCCAACCTCCGCTTCCTGGGCTCAAGTGATTCTCCTGTCTCAGCCTCCCGAGTAGCTGGGATTACAGGCACACACCACCATGCCGGGCTAATTTTTGTATTTTTAGTAGAGACAGGGTTTCGTCATATTGGCCAGGCTGGTCTTCTGAACTGCTGACTTCAGGTGATCCACCCGCCTCGGCCTCCCAAAGTGCTGGGATTACAGGCATGAGCCACCGCACCGACCTACTAAGCTATTTTCCAAAGAAGTTATACAGCTCTACACTCCCACCAGCGCCACAGGCGCTGCAGTTGCTCCCCATCCTCCTTGGCTCTTGGTATTGTCAGGGTTTGGTTTTACTTGTTTACTTATTTATTTGTTTTTATTTTATTTATTTATTTATTTTTGAGACGGAGTCTTGCTTGTTGCCCGGGCTGAAGTGCAGTGATGTGATCTTGGCTCACTGAAAGCTCCGCCTCCAGGGTTCACGCCATTCTCCTGCCTCAGCCTCCCGAGTAGCTGGGACCACAGGCACCTGCCACCACGCCCAGCTAGTTTTTTTTTTTTAGTAGAGACAGGGTTTCACTGTGTTAGCCAGGATGGTCTCAATCTCCTGACCTCGTGATCTGCCTGCCTCAGTGTCCCAAATTGCTGGGATTACAGGCATGAGCCACAGCGCCCAGCCTGGTTTTATGTTTTTAAGTCATATTAATAGGTATGTAATGGGATCCAATATTTTATAAATTGCATTTCCCTGAAGACTAACGATGTTGAGAATCTATCTATTCATGCGCTTCTGTGTCAGGTATTCATGTATCTTCTTTAGTGAAGTACCTGTTCAAATCATTTGCCTTCTTTGAAATTTGGGGTGGTTTATTTTTTACTTTTCAGTGTTCTTCAAATGGTCTTTATATGTCTTTCATGAGATGTGTGATTTGCAAATAAATTCCCCCAGTCTGTGGCTTCTTTCCATTTTCTTAACTGTGTCATTCAAAGAGAAGTTTGTTTTATTTTGTTTTGTTTTTGAGATGGAGTCTTCCTCTGTTGCCCAGGCTGGAGTACAGTGGCATGATCTTGGCTCACTGCAACCTCTGCCTTGTGGGTTCAATCTACTCTCCTGCCTCAGCCTCCCGAGTAGCGGGGACTACAGGCTTGCACCACCATGCTAATTTTTGTATTTTTAGTAGAGACAGGGTTTTGCCATGTTGGCCAGGCTGGTTTTGAACTCTTGACCTCAAGTGATCCTCCGACCTCGGCCTCCCAAAGTGCTGGGCTTATAGGCGTGAGCCACCACACCTGGCCCAAAGAGAAGTTTTTAAATTTAATAAAGTCCAACTTTTTATTTTATTATTTGTGCTTTTTATATCTTATATATGATGACATTGCCTAATCCAGAGACAATATTTTCTCCTCTGTTTTCCTCTAGAAGTTTTACGGTTTTAGCTTTCATATTTAGGTCTATGATTCAGTTTAAATTTTATGTAAGGTGTGAGGTATGGGCTAAGGGTCTTTTTTTTTTTCTATTTTGCATATGGAGACCCAGTTGTTCCAGTACCATCTGTTGAAAGGCTGCTCTTTCTTCATTAAGCTTCCATATGCAAAAAATTTTCAAAAAGAACCTTTACATGTTTGTAGCAGGGCAATTGACCATATGGTCTATTCTGAACAATATACTAGTCCATTGATCTGTGTTTCTACCTTTTCACCAATACCACTTGATTAGTGCGCCTTTTTTTTTTTTTCTTTTTTGCAGAGATGGGGGTCTCACCTATTGCCCAGGCTAGTCTCAAATTCCTAGGCTCAAGCAATTCTCCCACCTTCGCCTCCCAAAGTGCTGGGATTACAGATGTAAGCCACTGCACCTGGCCTATAGTAAATCTTGAAATCAGGTTTTCAATCCTTTGTTCTTCTTTTTCCAAATTACCTTGGCTATTCCGATTCTTTTGAGTTTTCTTATAAATTTTAGTTTCAGCTTGTCACTATCTAAATCTGTAGACCTGTAATTTGGGAAGAATTGACACCATAATTGATGAACATGGTATATCTCTCCACTGATTTGGATCTTCATTGATTTCTTTCATCAGTATTTTGTAGTTTTCAGCATACACATCTTACCTATATCTTTCTGATTTACACCTAATTATTTCATTTTTGGAGTGCCATTACAAATGGTAGTTTTTTATGCTTTAATGTCCCATTGTTTATTGCTATTACAAAAGTGTAATTGATCTTAGTGTATTTACCCTGGAGCCTGTGTCTTTGCTAAACTCACTTCTTAGGAAGTTTTTGGTAGATTTCATGGGATTTTCTACAGTCCTGTTTTCTGTGAACAGTATGTTTTATTTCTTCCTTTCTAACGTGCCTGGCTTTCTTTTTTCTTGCTTTATCGAACCGACCAGGGCTTCAGTGTAATGCTGAACAGAAATGGTTAGCGTGCACACCATGGCCTTCTTTCCAATCGCAGGGGAAAAACATTCAGTCTTTCAGCATTAAGCACGATGTCAGCTGAAGGGTTTTTGCAGACGCCCCTTGCCATGCAAAATATCTCTTACATTTCTAGCTTGTCAAATTTGGGAGCGTTTTGGGGTCACGAGTGAATGTTGAATTTATTTTGTTTCCTGCTTTTCCTGCATAAAATGAACATGCAGTTTTTCTTTACTATTAGTTAATACGATGGATTGAATTACACTGATTTTCATAGGTTGAAACAGCCTTGCATTCCTGGGATATATTCCACTTAGAGCGATGTATTACACTTTTCATATATTATTGGATTCATTTTGTTGTTTTCTTGAGGAATTTTGCATCTGTATTCCCAAAGGATATTGATCTCTAGTTTTCTAGACCAAGTGTACATGGAACATCCACCAAGATAAACTATATTCTTGGCCATAAAACAAACTTTAACAAAAGTTTGAAATCCTTAACAGAAGTGTGAGCCCAGGCACAGCAGCTCATGCCTGTCATCCTGATACTTTGGGAGGCTGAGGTGGGAGAATTGCAGGAGGCCAGGAGTTGGAGACCAGCGTGGGCAACACAGCGAGAGCCCCGTCTCTACCAAAAAATAAATAAATAAATAAAAAACCGTGTGTGGTGACTGAGGCATGAGGATTGCTTAGGATTGCTTGAACTCAGGAGGTTGAGACTGCAGTGAGCTGGTGATAGAGCTAGAGTGCAATGGCACAATCATGGCTCACTGCAGCCTTGACCTGCGGAGTTCAAGCAATCCTCCTGCCTCAGCCACCTGGGTAGCCAGGACCATGCCTGGCTAATTTTTTTTTTTTTTTTTTGTAGAAATGGGGTCTTGCTATGTTGCCTAGGCTTGAAATCTTTAAACAATATAACAGAAATCATACAAAATATGCTCTCTGACTGTATCAGAATTAAATCATAAAATAATATGCTTTAAAATAACCCATTGGACAAAAAGGAAGTCTCGAGATAAATTTAAAAATATTTAGAGCTAAATAAAAATTTAAATGTACCAAAATTCACAGGATGCAACAAAGTAGTGTTCACAGGAACTCTTATAGCACTGCAATGCTCACATTAGAAAATAAAGGTCACGAATAAATCATCTAAGTTTCTACCTTAAAAAACTGAAAAAATAGGCCAGGCGCAGTGGCTCACGCCTGTAATCTCAGCACTTTGGGAGGCCGAGGCAGGTGGGTCAGGAGATCGAGACCATCCTGGCTAACATGGTGAAACCCCATCTCTACTAAAATACAAAAAATTAACCCGGCATGGTGGTGGACGCCTGTAATCCCTGCTACTTAGGAGGCTGAGGCAGGGGAATCACTCGAACCCGGGAGGCGGAGGTTGGAGTGAGCTGAGATTGTGCCACTGCACTCCAGCCTGGCGACAAAACGAGACTCTGTCCAAAAAAAAAAAAAAAAAAGAAACTGAAAAAATAAAAATAAGCCCAAAGCAGAAGAAAGGAAACAATAAAGAACAGAAATTAGTGAACTAGGAAACTGAAAAACAAATTAGTGAAGTAGAAAAAAATAAAACCAAAAGTTCATTCTTTGAAGAAACTAATTAATAAACTGCCTGACCAAGAAAAAGGGAAAACAAGTGACCCATGTTAGGAATGATAGGAAGAATGTGGTAGTGTGACTACAGCCCCACAGGCATGAACGGAAGAATAAAGGAATACTACAAAAAACGGAATCACAAATTCAGTAACTGATATAAAATGGACCAATCCCCTGAAGACACAAACTGCTGAAGTTAGAAATAAGAGAACCCACATAGTCTATTATTATTATTATTATCTTTTTTTTGAGACGGAGTCTGGCTCTGTCGCCCAGGCTGGAGTGCAGTGGCCGGATCTCAGCTCACTGCAAGCTCCGCCTCCCGGGTTTACGCCATTCTCCTGCCTCAGCCTCCCGAATAGCTGCGACTACAGGCGCCCGCCACCTCGCCCGGCTAGTTTTTTTGTATTTTTAGTAGAGACGGGGTTTCACCGTGTTAGCCAGGATGGTCTCGATCTGCTGACCTCGTGATCCACCCGTCTTGGCCTCCCAAAGTGCTGGGATTACAGGCTTGAGCCACCGCGCCTGGCCACATAGTCTATTATTTATTTAACAAACTGAGTCTCATAGTTTAAAACCTTGCCATGAAGGTTAACTGCAAGAATAGTGCCACTGGGGGGTTCTACCACACGTTTCAGGAGCAGCGCCGGTCCCTGCTCTGAGGAAAGCAGTCCTGTGTGTGCCCCTTATTGATGGCATTTTTATTAAAATGCACATACACAAAAGAAGAAAAATAAATGGCCCAGCTTCGTGTAAACAGTAGTGTTTATTCAGAACGCATAAACCCCAGCGCTCTCGGAAGGTTCTTCTGAGATGACCAGAGGCTCCAATCAGAGGCTTCGTGTGCAGGAAGCAATTACACCATGAAGGAGCAGGGGAGAGCTAGGGAAAGTCCACGTGGGGATCTGAAACTTGAAACGGTCAAAGACCAGACAGCACAAGGCAGCCCGGACAAGACACCCTCAACCCACGTGCACCAAACCCAGCCTCAGCCCCCAGCCCACCCCGAAGGGATGGGGAGGCGGTGGCTTGCTACTCATGACCTCCTGGGGAAGGAGGGAGCTGAGATCAAAATGAAATAAAGAACCTGGTAGTCGCTTCCGTATTCACACAAGAAATCTCATGTCTGAGGGCAAGACAAGCAGGGGCTGCCCCCTGGGACCCCTGAGATCAACACTTCTGAGGCCCTGCCACCTGCCTATCCCTTGTAGGGATTCAAGTCCAAATAGCCAGAGCCTCTGGCAGAGGAGATGGGGGAAACTGAGGTAGCCCTAGGGTCCTCCTCTCAGGTCAAGTTGCCTGGAGACTGTAGCAGCTGCGGTTGAGGCTGCTCAGGAAGCACAGAGCCCCCCAGGCAGCAACTGAAGCTGACGACTCCAGGGCCAGGCCATCGGGTCAGGCATTCAGGAACGCGAAAGCTGACGGCTCTGAGCCAGGAGGCTCTTTGACTGCTGTCCTCTGGGACGATGTTTGGGGGGCTCGGGGAGCATCAAGGCAGGACTCTCCTGCAGCAGCCCCGGCCCCTACCAGGCGGGGGCAGGCCACCAGCTCCATACCAGCAAACAAGGAGTCGCGGCTCCACGCACAGTTGCTGGGGCCTCTTTTTGGGCTGTCTGTGCCCCCTAGGACCTGTTCAGGTCCCCACCCCCTGCTTTCTGCCAGTCTGGCCTTGGCCTTGCTGGGGTCTCCGCAGGCTGGAATGGGGGAGGCATCCGGGGGTGGGGTGGGCACAGGGCTGGGCGGCATCCCAGATGAGGGAACAGGGCTCTGGCATGAGACTGCGGTTGAACTCAGAGGCTGGAGGAAGAGTTGGCTCCCAGCAAGAGGCACAGCATCGGTCAGCAGGTCAGATGGACCTGGGAGGGCGGCTGTGGGGCCAGGCTCGGCTGAGGTGCCCCGGGCAGGGGACAGCTGCCCACAGGAGGCCTCAAAGTGCCTCAGGATCTGAAAGAGGAAGGAAGGAGGAACCAGGGATGTTCCTATGCAACCCTGGAAATTGTGGGGACCAGGGCCCGCCTCTCCCTAGGACCTCCTCAGTTCCTCCACTCAGAGGGCAGGGCCAGCTCTGGGCAGGATGCCGGCTGCCAGGAGGGGGCTGGAGCAGTGCACCCAGTTGTCATCCCAGAGAGCAGCTGTTGGGCTGGTGCTGGCGACAGGGGGCAGGTGTCACACACACACCTCAAATCTTGTTTCTTCACTCACTACTATACCAATGGACACCCTCCCCGTCATAACCCACCAGGCACTGCTGGAGGGAGTGAACACACGTGGCCCGGCACATCTGGGTGTTTCCAGCTGTTGGACGCAGGGTTCTTCCAGCACGCCCGTTTTAGAAACCCCACTATGAGGTTCGCCTGCAGTGGTGCAAACCCCAGGCTCACTTGTCGCTCTGACTGAAAGGTGAGCTAGATAAGGACGACTTGGAGATGGGTGACTAAGGACCTGTGTTTCCAGCAGCCAGGGAGAAAACAGGAAGAAAGAAGCTGGAGATGTCCACAGGCAGGAAGAAAGAAGCTGGGGGTGTCCACAGGCAGAGGGAGGGTGCCAGGGCCTGGTAGCAGAGAGAGGCCTCCCAGTGTGATTCCAGCAGCCTCCAGGCAGTTCAGAGTGTTCAAGTGCACAGAGATCAATGGAACCACTTCTGCCCTCCGGAGCCTGGGAGCTGAGCATGAGCTGGGTCATGGGTGGCAAACTGCATGTGCAGTCAGGGAGGGCTTCCTGGAAGAGGTGGGTGTGAGCCGAGACACAAGGGCAGGAACATTAAGGCAGAGGAGTTTGGGGGCTTCCAGGAACAGGTAGAGGCCAGTGTACTGTGAGTGCTGCGGAATTGGGGTGGAAGGCAGGAAGGGAGTGGGGAGGTGAGGACCCTGACTCACTGCTGCTCCCTCTGCCAGCGGGACAGGGACTCGGGAGGGGGGGTCCGGGAAGGGCTGACCAAGCACCAGGCAGGGACAGGGTGGCCATGGACTGCAGTGTATGCCCTGCTGTACCCTTGGACCCCGGTGTGTGTGGTACTCTGCAGCTGCCCACCTTGGTGGCCTTGTTGGTCACAGGTCCCGGGCTGCCCATGCTGAGCTCCTGCAGCCGCGGCCGGGTGCGGAGGAGGATGTGCTCCTGGGGAAGGAGGTCGGCGCTCCCCAGGGAGGCGATGGCACACAGGGCCCTCTGCGGACGGAGGGAGGGGACATCAGCACCCATGGGGCAGCAGGTCCATGCCAGGGAGGCCTGTCTGGCCATCTCTCTCCCTATTCTCTCTCCTCCTCAACGACCAGAGTGTCAGGAGGCACCAGGGACAGCTCCACCAGACCCCTGTCCTCATCGCCTCACACCCCAGTTCCCAGACACCAGAGCCCTGTCCTCATCGCCTCACACCCCAGTTCCCGGACACCAGAGCCCTGTCCTCATCGCCTCACACCCCAGTTCCCAGACACCAGAGCCCTGTCCTCACCGCCTTACACCCCAGCTCCCAAACACCAGAGCCCTGTCCCCACCACCTAACACCCCAGCTCCAGAACACCAGAGTCCTGTCCCCACCGCCTTACACCCCAGCTCCCAAACACCAGAGTCCTGTCCTCACTGCCTTACACCCCAGTTCCCAGACACCAGAGCCCTGTCCCCACCGCCTTACACCCCAGCTCCAGAACACCAGAGCCCTGTCCTCACTGCCTTACACCCCAGCTCCCTGACACCAGAGCCATGTCCTCCCTGGCTCCTGGACAGACCCCAGCGAGAAGCACATGACCTGCTGCCCTGATCGCCTTACCTTCATTCCTCTGCATGCCCCTGCAACATAAACGCGTGTCCATACTTTCATGTGCACGCATACAGAGGCACATACATACACAACCACACACATGAAGTCACGTACACACGCACACATGCACAGGCATACACACACAGGCACACGCACACACACAGGCATGTGCACATGCATAGCCGCACACACAGGAATGTTCACACACAGGTATGCCCACACAAGCACACACACGCACACACACACACAGAGGAACGTCCGCACACAGGCATGCGCACAGTCACGCCCTCCCGCCCGCATGCGCAGCTCACCAGTTGCGTGCACTCACTGGTCCCACGCAGGTGGCAGGTCAGCAGCTGTAGCACAGCCTCACAGTTGAGCAGTCCACACCTGCACAGAGGGGACACCTGGGTGGTGAGTGCGGCCCGTCCCCTCCTCCCTCGCCCAGGGTTGGGGCTGGGGCAGAGCCGGGCGGGTCCGGGCGCACTCACGCTTTGATGAAGTGCTGTGCCTCCTCGCGGCTCAGGAAGGCGCGTGGTCCCCGAGTCACAGTCCTCACCAAGCTCAGCTCCTGCTGACAGTCACTCAGGGCCACCACCTCAACCCTGCCAGGGGGAATGGCCAGGTCAAGGGTGAGTTGGGGCCGTGCCCCCACCCTTGCCTCACCCTGGGGAGAACCTGGAGAGGAGCCGCGCTGGGAGGGGGGTGGTGTGGTGGCTCCGAGACCACTCCTGCATATCCAGCGGCTCCCACTCACCTTTCTGGCAGGTCGCCTGGCTCCCGGCTGGCCCCTGAATGGCTGTCGCTGCCGGAATGACTGCCCGAGTCTGAGACCCTGCTCAGGTCACTGTTCTGGGAGGAATTCTGAGAGCTGGGGCTGCTGTCCAGCTCGTCCCAGCCCCCTCCGGCCTGCCCAGGCTGATGCCTCACGGCTGGAGGAAACAGGATGGCCCGTGAGATCCCCAGGGCTTCAGGCCAGCCCCATGCCCACCTCCCGGGGCCCTGGACCAAGGCCTTGGGGACCAAGGCCTTGGGGACTGAGTCCTGAGCTGAGGATGGGTGGCCACCTTGGCTCCAGCTTCAGCAAACACCAGCCCCAGTGGGCATCTGCTTCCACCTCGGGTCCCGTCCCCTTCTGCTGTGTGGGAGGCCCTGGGATTTGCCTCCATGGCTGCAAAGCCCCAGCGGTGACAGGAAGGAGTGACCCAGACCCCAAGGGGAGGAGCCCTCGCCTCGATACCTCGGGGACCTGGAATAGCCCCGGGGAGTGGGTTCCCCAGGGTTGGGGGACCGTGGCTGGCTGAAGGCATCGTGGCAGGCTGGTAGGTGTCACCCCGCGGCAGGAGCCTCTGGGTACTGGGACTCTCGGGCCCGGGGCGCATGGCGCTGGCCACCACCTCTGCGGCCTTCTGGATGGTGGAGAGGAAGGCTTCGCCTGCCGAGCCTGCACCTGAGGAGAGGGAGATGGGACGGCCGCCCAGTGCGGCCCCCACCCACGTTCTCTGGGAGCGGGGTGCCCGCATGGGCTCCCTGCTCAGGCTTGGGGAGGTCGGGGTACACGCTGCAGGTAGGGAGGCCTCCGGGTGGGCCCCAGGCCCTCTGGAAGCTCCCGGTGGACTCCACGTTGGCATTCCCACGCCCAGGGGCCTGGACACCCCGGCTCACAGCAGTTATGCCTCTGTCCCTCTGCTCTGTCCTCTGGGGGTGAGGGTGTCCTAAGGGGCTTGGGCTCGGCCTTGGCTCAGGGAGGTGTGTCCAGGGCTTGGGGAGGGGCCGGCCTTTCCCGCGTGAGCTCCCTGTAGAAGGTGCCCCCACACCAAAGTGTCAGCAGGAGCCCCGGGCTGCGTGCAGGACAGTGTGACACAGCCTAACGGTGAGCGGCGAGACACCGCCCGGGGCCTGGCAGCAGGGCACAGCTGGGCCGGGGGCTGGCTCCCAGCTGCAGGCAGTGGTGCCACCTGTGGTTCTTCTGGCGCTAACAAGTAGTTGTCCACTGGCACTGCCTCAGCTTGTAACAGCTCCACACGGGACTGCCTGAGTTACTCACACTATAGCCAGGGGCACAGCCTCAGCCCCTCTCGGAGTGGGACTCACCCCTGCCATGGGGCCCAGCCCTGACTTCTTGCTCAGCCTGGTTTCTCTCGCCTGTCCGTAAAGCAGCCCTGGCCACACCTGCCCCACCCCTACGGCAGCAGTGGGGACAGCCCCAGGAAGGGCTGAGGCCGTGTAGGGGAGGAGACGGGGGGCAGCAGCTACCAGGTGGGGCAGCATGGTCCGGCCCCCACCGCCCTCCTCATCCCTGTACCCTGAGATGCCGGGGCCCATGCAGGCCCTTTCCACTCACCCGTGCGGCCATGTTCCTTGCTGTAGCCAAAACCCTGGAGGGTGCTGTGCGGCCTGGCCTGGGAGCCCATGCCTGCAGAGGGGCCTCTGTCAGCAGCAAGTCGGCCCCCACCATCGGCCCTGCCCATGGGTGGCAGAGACGCCGAGGACACTCGGGGAGGCAGAAACCCGGTGCTGGGACTGGACACAGTCCCCTCAGTCACCTACCTGTGGCAGGCGGGTTCCCCAGAGGCTGGGAGGGAGCCAGTGGCAACACGGTGTCCGAGAACAGGGTGCTCCCCAAGTCCTACACGGGGAGGCGGAGGCCCTCAGCGTCCTCATGCCGGGGCCTGCTGTACTCGCCCTGCCACTCTTATCAGCTCTGTTCTGTCCCCCGGACACTTCTCCTGAGCCACTCAGTTGGACACAGGCTCTGTGTCCACCAGCAAGGAGCAGAGGCAGGGGTCCCGGGCAGGAGAACTGCAAACCCCCCAGCTGACATCCTGGCCCCCGTCCTGCCCCTCTACAGGAGGAAGGGCACCCCGCAGAGCGACACTGCTCCTGGGCTCACCTGCGCGGCCGCCCGAACCTTCTGGTACAAGCTGTTCCCATGCAGAGGATCTGGGGGCCCCGCAAAAGCTGCAGAACATAAAAGGCAAGTGGGGGGCAGGGCTGAGCCTGGCACCGCTGCTCCCTGCAGAACATGGTGAACTGGACCCACTCCGGGGTGGCAAGTTCCCGCCACCCGGGCCCTTCTGTCACGGCCACTGGCACGCCCTCCTCCAGGACCCTGCAGAGACCACACCAGAGCAGACCCTCGGCTCCCCTACCCATGCCCCACAGAGGCGAGTCTCCACGCAAACACCTCGCCTCCCCCAGGGCTGGCAACCCCTGGTGCCTGAGCTGGTGTGGCCTCCCCGCAGCCCACTCTCCCTGCCCCAGGTGCACCAGGGGCCTGAAGGGAGAAACCAGCCTTTTTATCACAGCCTGAAAGCTCCACCTGGACCCACCCATCCCCAGTCTCAGCCGCCGCAGGCTCCCCTGCCCTGAGAGTTCCTCTCACGGTGAACTGGGACTTCTTTCCTTAAATCTTCCGGCCCCAGGGCCCCCTGAGCCTGCACTGGGAGCCGAGGCATCCTTTCAGGGCTCATGCTGAGAGCCGCGCCTCTGAGAACCCCTGGAGAGCCTCAGTCACAGACGAATCCACTCGCGCCCCTTGGCTGCCTGTCTCCACCCTGGCAGGCTGGCCCTGTGATTCGCAGACGACACCCCTGGCTGTCTCTGGGCCCAGGATGGCAGCCGCAAGCTGAGTCAGTGGCTGGATAAACTGACCCCCTGCAGCTGCCATCTTCCCGCAGGAGCCCAGGGCACCCGCCTGCCACCTCGCGCTGGCCCTCCTCTGTGACACAGCAGGAACATGACCATCTCGGACAAGCCTCTCATTCTAAAGGTCATCTTAACCAAAAACCGCCTAAATCCAAAGGGCATCAGCCTAATGGCTAAAGTCAGTGCAACCACAAACTACAAATAACATCTCCAACCAGAAACACTCCAAACTCCTCCCCCACCAGACATGCCAGCCCGAGATAACCCTCCTCCGGCCGGGAAGACACCAGCTTTGAGAAAACCCACCTCCGGGCTGGCAAGATGTCTGTCCCAAGATAACCTCCCGTCCTTCCAACCCTGCCATGAGCTGCTCCACACACATAAACATTCCGAGCTTCTGATGAGCCCCTCACCCTAACACCAATACACACTCTCAGTCTGTAAGAGAAAGGGCTTCTGACCACAGTCGGCTGGGGGCGCCTCTCAGGTTTTAACTAAAGAAAACTTGTCTTGGTCTGGGCGCGGTGGCTCAAGCCTGTAATCCCAGCACTTTGGGAGGCCAAGGCAGGCGGATCATGAGGTCAGGAGATTGAGACCATCCTGGCAAACACGGTGAAACCCCGTCTCCACTAAAAATACAAAA
>NW_022293647.1:0-9634 GCF_002776525.5 Piliocolobus tephrosceles | reverse complement strand
CCTATTTAATAAATGGTGCTGGGAAAATTGGCTAGCCATAAGTAGAAAGCTGAAACTGGATCCTTTCCTTACTCCTTATATGAAAATTAATTCAAGATGGATTAGAGACGTAAATCTTAGACCTAATAACATAAAAACCCTAGAAGAAAACCTAGGCAATACCCTTCAGGACATAGGCTTGGGCAAGGACTTCATGTCTAAAACACCAAAAGCAATGACAACAAAACCCAAAATTGACAAACGAGATCTAATTAAACTAAAGAGCTTCTGCACAGCAAAAGAAACTACCATCAGAGTGAACAGGCAACCTACAGAATGGGAGAAAATTTTTGCAATCTACTCATCTGACAAAGGGCTAATATCCGGAACCTACAAATAACTCAAACAAATTTATAAGAAAAAAGCAAACAACCCCATCAAAAAGTGGGTAAAGGATATGAACAGACATTTCTCAAAAGAAGATATTCATACAGCCAACAGACACATGAGAAAATGCTCATCATCACTGGCCATCAGAGAAATGCAAATTAAAACCACAATGAGATACCATCTCACACCAGTTAGAATGGCAATCATTCAAAAGTCAGGAAACAACAGGTGTTGGAGAGGATGTGGAGAAATAGGAACACTTTTACACTGTTAGTGGGATTGTAAACTAGTTCAACCATTATGGAAAACAATATGGCGATTCCTCAAGGAGCTAGAACTAGAAGTACCATAGGACCCAGGCATCCCATTACTGGGTATATACCCAAAGGATTATAAATCATGCTGCTATAAAGACACATGCACACGTATGTTTATTGCGGCACTACTCACAATAGCAAAGACTTGGAATCAACCCAAATATCCATCAGTGACAGACTGGATTAAGAAAATGTGGCACATATACATCATGGAATGCTATGCAGCCATAAAAAAGGATGAGTTTGTATCCTTTATAGGGACATGGATGCAGCTGGAAACCATCATTCTCAGCAAACTATCACAAGAACAGAAAACCAAACACTGCATGTTCTCACTCATAGGTGGGAACTGAACAATGAGATCACTTGGACTCGGGAAGTGGAACATCACACACCGGGGCCTATCAACGGGGAGTGGGGAGGGTGGAGGGATTCCATAGGGAGTTATACCTGATAAATGACGAGTTGAAGGTCCTGACGAGTTGATGGGTGCAGCACACCAACATGTCACAAGTATACATATGTAACAAATCTGCACATTATGCACATGTACCCTAGAAATTAAAGTATAATAAAAAAAAAAAGAAGGAAAGAAGCATTCAGAGAAACTGCATTGTGACATGTGAATGCAGCTCACAGAGTTACACTTTTCTTTTCTTTAATCAGTTTTCTAACACTGTTTTCTTGAAATCTGTGATGAGATATTTCTTAGTGCAATGAAGCTTACGGTGACCAAGAAAAAATTGTCAGATAAAAACTAGGAGGAAGCTTTCTGAGAAACTGCTTTGTGATGTGTGAATTCATCTGACAGAGTTATACTTTCATTACATGGAGCAGTCTATTACCACTGCCTTTGGGGAATCTGAGAAGGTATACTTTGTATTGCATTGAAGCCTATCCCAATAAAGGAAATATCCTCAATTAAAAATTGAAATAAGCTTTCTGAGAAACTTCTTTGTGATATGTGAATTCATCTCACAGGGTTACAACTTAGTCTTCCTGAAGCCGTTTGTTAACACTACTTTAGGGGAATGCGCAAAGTGATATTTAGAAGCACATTGAGGGCTATGGTTAGAAAGGAAATTTCATCAGATAAAAGCTGGAAAGAAGCGTTCTGAGAAACTGCATTGTGGCATGTGAATGCAACTCACAGAGTTACACTTTCCTTTTCATTGATCAGTTTGCTAACACTGTTTTCTTGAAATCTGCAATGGGATATGTCTTAGGGCTGTGAGGCTTATGGAGTCAAAGGAAATATCCTCAGATAGAAACTAGAAAGATGTTTTATGAGAAACTGCTTTGTGATGTGGGAATCCATCTCACAGAGTTACACTTTCGTTTCATTGAGCAGTCTATTAGCACTGTCTTTGGGGAATCTGAGAGGGAATAATTTTGATCTATTGAGGCCTATCCTGATAAAGGAAACATCCTCAATTAAAACCGTGAAAGCAGCTTTCTGAGAAACTTCTTTGTGATATGTGAATTTATCTCACAGAAGTACAACTTAATCTTCATGAAGCAGTTTGCTAACACTACTTTCAGGGATTCTGCAAAGTGATATTTGGGAGTACTTTGCGGGCTATGGTGACAAAGTAACTATCGACAGATAAAAAGTGGAAACAAGTGTTTTGAGAAACTGCATTGTGACACGTCAATGGAACTCACAGAGTTACACTTTTCTTTTCATTGATCAGTTAGCTAACACTGTTTTCTTGAAATCTGCAATTGGAAATTTCTGGGTGCAATGAAGCTTACGGTAACAAAGGAAATATCCTCAGATAAAAACTAGAAGGAAGCTTTCTGAGAAACTGGTTTGTGATGTGTGAATTCATCTCACAGAGTTATACTTTTGTTTCATGGAGCAGTCTATTACCACTGTCTTTGGGTATTCTGAGAACTGATATTTTGGATTGTATTGAGGCCTATCCTGATAAAGGAAACATCCTCAATTAAAAACGTGGAAGAAGCTTTTTGAGAAACTTCTTTGTGATATGTGAATTCATCTTACAGAGGTACAACTTAGTCTTCATGAAGCAGACTGCTAACACTACTTTCGAGGAATTTGCAAAGTGATATTTGGGAGCGCATTGAGGGCAATGATGAAAAAGTAAATACCGACCCATAAAAAGTGGAAAGAAGCGTTTTCAGAAACTGCATTGTGACATGTCAATACAACTCACAGAGTTACACTTTTCTTTTCTTTTCATTAAACAGTGTGCTAATACTGTTTTCTTCAAATCTGCAATGGGATATTTCTTAGCGCAATGAAGCGGACAGTGACAAAGGAAATATCCTCAGATAAAGACTATAAAGAAGCTTTCTGAGAAACTGCTTTGTGATGTGTGAATTCATCTCACATAGTTACACTTTCGTTTCATGGGGCAGTCTATTACCACTGTCTTTGGGGAATCTGAGAAGAGAAACTTTGGATCGCATTGAGGCCTATCTAATAAAGGAAATACCTTCAATTAAAAACGTGAAAGAAGCTTTCTGAGAAACTTCTCTGTGATATGTGAATTCATTTCACAGAGTTACAACGCAGTCTTCATGAAGCAGTTTCCTAAATCTACTTTCGGGTAATTTGCAAAGCTATATGTGGGAGTGCATTGAGGGCTATTTTGAAAAAAGAAATATCGTCAGATAAAAACTGGAAAGAAGGGTTCTGAGAAACTGCATGGTGACATGTGAATGCAACTCACAGAGTTACACTTTTATTTTCATTGATCAGTTTCCTAATAGTGTTTTCCTGAAATCTGAAATGTGATATTTCTTAGTGCAATGAAGCTTACAGTGACAAAGGAAATATCCTCAGATAAAAACAAGAAAGAAGCTCTATGAGAAACTACTTTGTGATGTGTGAATTCCTCTCACAGAGTTACACTTTCATTTCATGGAGCTTTCTATTACCACTGTCTTTGGGGAATCTGAGAAGAGATAATTTGGATCGCATTGAGGCCTGTCCTGATAAAGGAAATATCCTCAATAAAAAACGTGAAAGTAACTTTCTGAGAAACTTCTTTGTGATGTGTCAATTCATCTCACAGAGTTACAACTCAGTCTTCATGGAGCAGTTTGCTGACACTACTTTCGGGGAATCTGCAATGCGATATTTGGGAACGCATTGAGGGCTATGGTGAAAAAAGAAATATCATCAGTTTAAAAATGGAAAGAAGCATTCTGAGAAACTGCGTTGTGACACGTGAATGCAACTCACAGAGTTACACTTTTCTTTTCTTTGATCAGTTCGCCAACAGTGTTTTCCTGAAATTTGAAATGTGATATTTCTTCATGCAATGAAGCTTACGGTGACAGAGGAAATATCCTCAGATCAAAAGTAGAAAGAAGCTTTCTGAGAAACTACTTTGTGATGTGTGAATTCGTCTCACAGAGATACACTTTGGTTTCATGGAGTAGTCTATTATCACTGTCTTTGGGGAATCTGAGAAGGCATACTTTGGATCATATTGAGACCTATCCCGATAAAGGAAATATCCTCAATTAAACACTTGAAAGAAGCTTTCTGAGAAACATCTTTGTGATATATCAATTCATCTCACAGAGTTACAACTCAGTCTTCATGAAGCAGTTTGCTAACACTACTTTCGGGGAATCTGCAAAGCGATATTTGGGAGCACATTGAGGGATATGATGAAAAAGTAAATATTGTCAGATAAAAAGTGGAAAGAAGCATTTTGAGATACTGCATTGTGACATGTCAATGCAACTCACAGAGTTACACTTTTCTTTTCATTGATCAGTTTGCTAACACTGTTTTCTTGAAATCTGCAATGGAATACGTCTTAGTGCAGTGAGGCTTATGGTGACAAAGGAAATATCCTAAGATAAAGACTAGCAAAATGCTTTCTGAGAAACTGCATTGTGATGTGGGAATCCATCTCACAGAATTACACTTTCGTTTCATGGAGTAGTCTATTATCACTGTCTTTGGGGAATCTGAGAAGGGATACTTTGGATCGCATTGAGGCCTATCTAATAAAGGAAATATCTTCAATTAAATACGTGAAAGTAGCTTTCTGAGAAACTTCTTGGTGATATGTCAATTCATCTCACAGAATTACAACTCAATCTTCATGAAGCAGTTTTCTAACACTACTTTCGGGGAATCTGCTAAGCAATATTTGGGAGCGCTTCGAAAAATATGGTGTAAAGGAAATATCGACAGATAGAAACTGGAAAGAAGCGTTCTGAGAAACTGCATTGTGACAGGTGAATGCAGCTCACAGAGTTACACTTTTCTTTTCATTGATCAGTTTGCTAACACTGTTTTCTTGAAATCAGCCATGGGATATGTCTTAGTGCAGTGAGGCTTATGGTGACAAAGGAGATATCCTCAGAGGAAAACTATAAAGATCCTTTCTGAGAAACTGCTTTGTGATGTGGGAATTCATCTCACAGAGTTACACTTTCATTTCGTGGAGGAATCTATTACCACAGTCTTTGGGGAATCTGAGAGAAATAGTTTGGATCGAATTGAGGCCTATCCTGATAAAGGAAATATCCTCAATTAAAAACGTGGAAGAAGCTTTCTGAGAAATTTCTTTGTGATATGTGAGTTCCTCTCACAGAGGTACAACTCAGTCTTCATGAAGCAGCTTGCTAATACTACTTTCGGGGAATCTTAATGCGACATTTAGGAGTGCATTGAGGGCTATAGTGAAAAAGGAAGTATCCTCAAATAAAAACTGGAAAGAAGAGTTCTGAGACACTGAATTGTGACATGTGAATGCAACTCACATAGTTACACTTTTCTTTTCATTGATCAGTTTTCTAACACTGTTTTCTTGAAATCTGCAATAGTATATTTCTTAGTGCAATGAAGCTTACAGTGAAGAAGGAAATATCCTCAGATAAAACTAGAAAGAAGCTTTCTGAAAAACTGCTTTGTGACGTGTCAATTCATCTCACAGAGTTACCCTTTCGTTTCATGGAGCAGTCTATTACCACTGTCTTTGGGGAACCTGGGAAAGGATAATTTTATCGCACTGAGACCTATCCTGATAAAAGAAATATCCTCAATTAAAAATGGGAACGAAGCTTTCTGAGAAACTTCTTTGTGATATGTGAGTTGATCTCACAGAGTTACACTTTCCTTTAATGAAGCAGTCTATTACCACTGTCTTTGAGGAATATGAGAAGGGATACTTTAGATCACATGGAGACCTATCCTGATAAAGGAAATAACCTCAAAGAAAAACATGAAAGAAGCTTTCTCAGAAACTTCTTTGTGATATGTGAATTCATCTCACAGAGTTACAACTTTGACTTCATGATGCAGTTTGCTAACACAACTTTTGGGGAATCTGCAGGGCGATATTCAGGGACACATTGAGGGCTATAGTGAAAAAGGCAATATCGTCAGATAAAAACTGGAAAGAAGTGTTCTGAGAAAGTGCATTGTGACGTGTGAATGCAACTCACAGAGTTTCACTTTCCTTTTCATTGATCCGTTTGCTCTCACTGTTTTCTTGAAATCTGCATTGGGATGTTTCTTAGCGCAATGAAGCTTACGGTGACAAAAGAAATATCCTCAAACAAAAACTAGAAAGTAGCCTTCTAAGAAACCTCTTTGTGGTCTGTGAATTCATCTGACCGAGTTACAACTTAGTCTTCACAAAGCAGTTTGCTAACACGGTTTTTGTGAAATCTGCAAAGTGATATTTGGGAGCGCATTGAGGACTATAGTGAAAAAGGAAATATTCTCAGATAAAAACTGGAAGGAAGTGTTCTGAGAAACTCCATTGTGTCATGTGAATGCAACTTACAGAATTACATTTTCCTTTTCATCGATCCATTTGATAACAGTTTTCTTGAAATCTGCAATGGGATATTTCTTAGCGCAGTGAAGCTTATGTTGACAAAGGAAATATCCCAGAGAAAAACAAGAAATAAGCTTTCTTAGACACTTCTTTGTGATCTTTGAATTCATCTGACCGAGTTACAACTTAGTCTTCATGAAGCAGTTTGCAAACACTGGTTTTGTGGAATCAGCAAAGTCATATTTGGGAGCCCATTGAGGGTTATGGTGAAAAAGGAAATATCTTCAGACAAAAAACTGGAAAGAAGCGTTCAAAGAAACTGCGTTGTGATATGTGAATGCAACTCATAGAGCTACAATTTTCTCTTCCTTGATCAGTTTGCTGACACAGTTTTCTGGAAATCTGCAATGGGACATTTCTTAGCGCAGTGAAGCTTATGTTGGCAAAGGAAATATCCCCAGAGAAAAACTAGAAGGAAGCTTTCTTAGAAACATCTTTCTGATGTGTGAATTCATCACACAGAGTTAGTTACACTTTCGTTTCATGGAGCAGTCTATTAACACTGTCTTTGGGGAACCTGTGAAGGGATATTTTGGATCACATTGAGGCCTACGCTGATAAAGGAAATATCCTCAATTAAAAACGTGAAAGAAGCTTTCTGAGAAACTTCTTTGTGATCTGCGAATTCATCTCACAGAGTTACAACTTAGACTTCCTAAAGCAGTTAGCCAACACTGTTTTCGTGGAATCTGCAAAGTGATATTTGGGAGCGCACTGAGGCCTATGGTGAAAAGGAAAATATCCTCAGATAATAACTACAAAGAAGTTTTCTGAGAAATTGCTTTCTGATGTCTGAATTCATCACACAGAGTTTCACATTTCCCTTCTTGCAGCAGTTGGCTAACACAGTTTTCCTGGATTCTGCAAAGTGATATTTGGGAGCTCATTGAGGGCTATGGTGAAAAATGAAATATCCTCAGATAAAAACTGAAAAGAAGCGTTCTGAGAAACTGCATTGTGATGTGTCAATGCAACTCACAGAGTTACACGTTTCTCTTCAGTGATCAGTTTGCTAACACAGTTTTCTTGAAATCTGCAATGGGATTCTTCTCAGCACAATGAAGCTTCCGGTGACAAAGGAAATATCCTCAGATAAAAGCGGGAAAGAAGCTTTCTGACACATTTCTTTCTGATATGTGACTTCATCTCCCAGAGTTACACCGCTATTTCATGGAGCCTTTTGCTAGCAGTGTGTTTGTGGATTCTGAGAACTGATATTTCGGATGGGTTTGATCAGTGAAAGGACAAAGGAAATATCCTGAGAGAACAACCGGAGTGAAGCTTTCTGAGAAACGGCTTTGTGATGTGTGAATTCATTTCACAGTGTTACACCATTCTTTCATGGAGGAGTTTACTAGCACTGATTTTGTGGAATCTCAGAAGTGATATCTCGGATGTCGTTTAATCCCATGGTGAATAAAGAAGTATCCTCAGAGAAATCTGCAGAGAAGACTTCTCAGAAACTTCTTTGTTGTGGGTGAATTCAGCTCACAGAGTTACATAACGGTTTAATTTCAGAAGCTTGCTAACAGTGTTTTCGCAAAATCTGCTATAGAACACATGGGGGCGCTCCGAGACCAAAAATAACCTCAACTCATGAAAGAAAGACGCTTTCTGAGAAACTACTTTGTGATGTGTGAATTCAACTCACTGAGTTACACCTGTATTCAGTGGAGCCGTTTGCTAGCCCTGTGTTTGTGGAATCTGAGAACTGATATTTCGGATCCCTTTGAAGACAATAGGGCCAAAGGAAATATCCTCCGATAAAAATGAGAAAGAAGCTTTCTGAGAAACTTCTTTGTGATCTGTGAATTCATCTCACAGAGTTACACCTTTCTCCTCATGAAGCTGTTCGTTAAGACTGTTTTCATGGAATTCGCAAAGTGATATAAAGAAACCTTAAGAAGCCCTTTAAGGGCTATGGTGAAAAAGGAAATATCCTCAGATAAGAACTGGAAAGAAGGGTTCTGAGAAACTCCATTTTGACATGTGAATAGAACTCACAGAATTACACTTTTCTTTTCTTCGATCCCCTTGCTAACACAGTTTTCTTGAAATCAACAATGGGATATTTCTTAGCACAGTG
Source organism: Piliocolobus tephrosceles (assembly GCF_002776525.5). NCBI lineage: Eukaryota > Metazoa > Chordata > Mammalia > Primates > Cercopithecidae > Piliocolobus > Piliocolobus tephrosceles. The sequence continues at coordinate 1,025 of NW_022293647.1, read as the reverse complement.
AGGCTTATGTTGACAAAGGAAATATCCCCAGAGAAAAACTAGAAAGAAGCTTTCTTAAAAATTTCTTTGTGATGTGTGAATTCCTCACACAGTTACGCTTTTGTTACATGAAGCAGTCTATTACCACTGTCTTTGGGGAACATATGAAGGGATACTTTGGATCGCATTGAGGCCTACACTAACAAAGGAAATATCCTCAACTGAAAACAGGAAAGAAGCTTGGTGAGAAAATTCTTTGTGATCTGTGAATTCATCTCACAGAGTTACAACTTAGACTTCATGAAGCAGTTTGCCAACACTATTTTTGTGGAATCTGCAAAGTGATATTTGGGAGTGCTTTGAGGCCTATGGTGAAAAAGGAAATATCCTCAGATAATAACTATAAAGAAATTTTCTGAGAAATTTCTTTCTGATGTGTGAATTCCTCACACAGAGTTTCACCTTTCCCTTATTGTAGCAGTGTGCTAACACAATTTTCGAGGATTCTGCAAAGTGATAGTTCGGAGCTCATTGAGGGCTATGTCGCAGAAGGAAATATCCTAAGATGAAAACTGGAAAGAAACATTCTGAGAAACTGCATCATAATGTGGCAATTCAACTCACAGAGTAACACTTTTCTCTTCATTGATTAGTTTGCTAACACAGTTTTCTTGAAATCTGCAATGGTATTCTCAGCACAATGAAGCTGATGGTGACAAAGGAAATATCCTCAGATAAAAAGGAGAAAGAAGCTTTCTGAGAAACTTCTCTGTGATCTGTGAATTCTTCCACACAGTTACACCTTTCTCCTCATGAAGCCGTTTGTTAAAAATGTTCTGGTGAAATTGGCAAACTGGGGGGCGGAGCAAGATGGCCGAATAGGAACAGCTTCAGTCTCCATCTCCCAGCGCGAGCGACACAGAAGACCGGTGATTTCTGCATTTTCAACTGAGGTACTGGGGTCATCTCACTCGGGAGTGCCGGACAATCGGTGCTGGTCAGCTGCTGCAGCCCAACCAGCGAGAGCTGAAGCAGGGCGAGGCATC
>NW_022293646.1:0-1183 GCF_002776525.5 Piliocolobus tephrosceles | reverse complement strand
AATTTGTTGAGCGTTTTTAGCATGAAGGGCTGTTGAATTTTGTCAAAAGCCTTTTCTGCATCTATTGAGATAATCATGTGGTTCTTGTCTTTGGTTCTGTTGATATGCTGGATTACGTTGATTGATTTGCGAATGTTGAACCAGCCTTGCATCCCAGGGATGAAGCCCACTTGATCATGGTGGATAAGCTTTTTGATGTGCTGCTGAATCCGGTTTGCCAGGATTTTATTGAGGATTTTTGCATCGATGTTCATCAGGGAGATTGGTCTAAAATTCTCTTTTTTTGTTGTGTCTCTGCCAGGCTTTGGTATCAGGATGATGCTGGCCTCATAAAATGAGTTAGGGAGGATTCCCTCTTTTTCTATTGATTGGAATAGTTTCAGAAGGAATGGTACCAGCTCCTCCTTGTACCTCTGGTAGAATTCAGCTGTGAATCCATCTGGTCCTGGGCTTTTTTTGGTGGGCAGGCTATTAATTGTTGCCTCAATTTCAGAGGCTGCTATTGGTCTATTCAGGGATTCAACTTCTTCCTGGTTTAGTCTTGGAAGAGTGTACGCGTCCAGGAAATTATCCATTTCTTCTAGATTTTCTAGTTGATTTGCGTAGAGGTGTTTATAGTATTCTCTGATGGTAGTTTGTATTTCTGTGGGGTCGGTGGTGATATCCCCTTTATCATTTTTTATTGCGTCTATTTGATTCCTCTCTCTTTTCTTCTTTATTAATCTTGCTAGCGGTCTGTCAATTTTGTTGATCTTTTCAAAAAACCAACTCCTGGATTCATTGATTTTTTGGAGGGTTTTTTGTGTCTCTATCTCCTTCAGTTCTGCTCTGATCTTAGTTATTTCTTGCCTTCTGCTAGCTTTTGAGTGTGTTTGCTCTTGCCTCTCTAGTTCTTTTAATTGTGATGTTAGAGTGTCCATTTGAGATCTTTCCTGCTTTCTCTTGTGGGCATTTAGTGCTGTAAATTTCCCTCTACACACTGCTTTAAATGTGTCCCAGAGATTCTGGTATGTTGTATCTTTGTTCTCATTGGTTTCAAGGAACATCTTTATTTCTGCCTTCATTTCGTTATGTACCCAGTAGTCATTCAGGAGCAGGTTGTTTAGTTTCCATGTAGTTGAGCGGTTTTGATTGAGTTTCTTAGTCCTGAGTTCTAGTTTGATTGCACTGTGGTCAGAGAGAC
>NW_022293645.1:0-1353 GCF_002776525.5 Piliocolobus tephrosceles | reverse complement strand
TGGAGTGGGCCTGGCACGTGGGTGCCCTGGAGCTTGGGTTATGGAGAGAGGCCTGGGGCCTAGGGCCATCCAGGTGCTGGAGCTGGCATAAAGCCTAGGTCCACACTCTGGGCTGACTGTGAGTCACAGAGACAGACCTGATTTATCCTGGGTCTGCTGGAGCCTGGGTTACTGGAGCTAGTTGAAGGGTGAAGCCATGATCCATAGGAATTGGATCAATACTGGACAAGCCTGAAGCTTATGTTCAGGGATGTCTACCTGGTATTTTACACCAGGGATGCTAATCTGGTACCAGGACAATGTGGAGTCTGAGGTCACAAGGGCTGTCCTTGCTTGGTGAGTTTAGATCCTGAATTCAAAGAGATGAGACAGGAAGATGAGTCTGAAGTTGCCACCTTGATGACTAGGGCTGTGGTGGCCTACTTAATGCTAGGATGGCCTTAAAGTCTGGGGCTGAGGTGCTATTCCCAGTGCTTATGGCAGTCTGAACCCTGGGGCCAGTAGGGTCAGCCTGGCACTGGTAAAGATCTGGAGATCAAGTCTACGTGGTAGGCCTGGAGCCTGTGCTGTGGGATTCTGCCTGGAGCTGAGACGTGCATGGAAATTCAGTATGCAGGTACCATACCTGTAGTCTGGGTTCCCTGGGCTTGTCCTGGTCTGGAGGCGGAGTCCATGTGTACTAACCATGTGTACAACTACAATTGCTGTGAGGCTCTACCTAATGCTGAGATAGGCTTGAAGTCTATGGCTGCAGGGCTAGCCTGTTCTGGCGCAGTCTGGAGCATAGGGCCACTGGGATTGACCTGCCATTGGGGTGGCTACACAAGCCTGGAGACTGAGGTTGTGGAATCCTTGGTGTTTCATTGGGCTGGGGCCATGGGTGACTGTCCACCACTGTCTTTTACTGGGATGGGTCCAGTTTCAGGGTCTGAGACAAAATCTGATGCTCATTTTCCTCTTGTTCTCTAATTCAGAGGGTATCACTCTCCACTCTGTGCTGCCTGGGGCTGGAAGAGGGATGATGGGAGTTCTGTAAAACAGTCATTCCTCCTCTCTTCAATGCATCTATTTTCAGTTCCGTGTTACAGCAGGTGCTGAAATCTCCCATCTGAATTTCATAGCTCTTGTGAAGGTTTTTGCATGCATGGATAGTTGTTCAAATTGATTTTTCTGCAAGGGCATGAGTTCTGGGGAGTCCTATTCTACCATCTTGCTGATGGCCAACCTACGTTTAACTTTCTGAAGAATCTCCAAGCTATTTTCCACAGCAGCTGAAGCGTTTTATACCTCTACTAGAAATGTACAAGGGCTCTGATCGCCCTATATCCTCACTAATGCTTGTCAGTTTTCTTT
>NW_022293644.1:191609-195148 GCF_002776525.5 Piliocolobus tephrosceles | reverse complement strand
CATAGCAATGCAGTTTCTCAGAATGCTTCTTGCCAGTCTCTGTCTGAGGATATATCCTTTTTCACCATAGCCCTCAATGAGCTCCCAAATACCACTTTGTAGAATCCAAGACAACAGTCTTAGCAAACTCTGACGAGAAGCAATGTGTGGAACTCTGTGTGATGAAGTCACATATCAGAACGCAATCTCTCAGAAAGCTTCCCTCTAGTTATTATGTGATGATATTTCCTTTTTCACCATGGGCCCCAATTGGCTCCCAAATATCACCTTGCAGATTCTAGGAAAAGAGTGTTAGCAAACTGCTTCCTGAGGACAAAGACGTAACTCTGTGAGACGAATTCACAGATCACAAAGAAGTTTCTCAGAAAGCTTCTTTCCCGTTTTTAACTGATGATATTTCCTTTTTCAGCGTCGGCCTGAAAGCCTTGCAAAGTAGATCTTCTCAGTTTCCCAAAAGACAGTGTTATTGGCCTGCTCCATGAATCATAAGTGTAACTCTGTGAGATGAATGCACACATCTGAGAGAAGTTTCTAAGAAACTTCTTTGCAGTTTTCCTCTGAGCACACTTGCTTTGTCACCGTAAGCTTCATTACGCTAAGAAGAATCCCATTGCATATTCCAAGCAAACTGCCTTAGCAAACTGATAGCTAGAGAGAAACGTGTAACTCTCTGAGTTGCACTCACACATAGCAATGCAGTTTCTCAAAATGCTTCTTGCCACTCTCTGTCTGAGGATATATCCTTTTTCACCATAGCCCTCAAAGAGCTCCCAAATATCACTTTGCAGAATCCAAGACAACAGTCTTAGCAAACTCTGCCAAGAAGCAATGTGTGGAACTCTGTGTGATGAAGTCACACATCAGAACGCAATCTCTCAGGAAGCTTCCCTCTAGTTATTATGTGTTGATATTTCCTTTTTCACCATGGGCCCCAATTGGCTCCCAAATATCACCTTGCAGGTTCTAGGAAAAGAGTGTTAGCAAACTGCTTCCTGAGGACAAAAACCTAACTCTGTGAGACGAATTCACAGATCACAAAGAAGTTTCTCAGAAAGCTTCTTTCCCGTTTTTGACTGTTGATATTTCGTTTTTCAGCGTCGGCCTGAAAGCCTTGCAAAGTAGAACTTCTCAGTTTCCCCACAGACAATGTTATTGGCCTGCTCCTTGAAACATAAGTGTAACTCTGTGAGATGAATGCACACATCTGAGAGAAGTTTCTAAGAAATCTTCTTTGCAGTTTTCCTCTGAGGACACTTCCTTTGTCACTGTAAGCTTCATTACGCTAAGAAGAATCCCATTGCAGATTCCATGCAAACTGCCTTAGCAAACTGATAGCTGAAGAGAAACGTGTAACTCTGTGAGTTGCACTCACTCATAGCAATGCAGTTTCTCAGAATGTTTCTTGCCAATCTCTGTCCGAGGATATATCCGTTTTCACCATAGCCCTCAATGGGCTCCCAAATATCACTCTGCAGAATCCAAGACAAGAGTCTTAGCAAACACTGCGAAGAAGCAATGTGTGGAACTCTGTGTGATGAAGTCACTTATCAGAACGCAATCTCTCAGAAAGCTTCCCACTAGTTATTATGTGATGATAATTCATTTTTCGCCATAGGCCCCAATTGGCTCCCAAATATCACCTTTCAGATTCTAGGAAAAGAGTGTTAGCCAACTGCTTCCAGAGGAAAAAGATGGAACTCTGTGAAACGAGTTTACAGATCACAAAGAAGTTCCTCAGAAAGCCTCTTTCCCGTTTTTAACTGATGATATTTCCTTTTTCAGCATCGGCCTGAAAGCCTTGCAAAGTAGAAGTTCTCAGTTTCCCCAAAGACAATGTTAGTGGCCTGCTCCATGAAACATAAGTGGAACTCTGAGATGAATTCACACATTAGAGAGAAGTTTCTAAGAAAGCTTCTTTGCAGTTTTCCTCTGAGGACACTTGCTTTGTCACCGTAAGCTTCATTAGGCTAAGAAGAATCCCATTGCAGATTCCAAGCAAACTGCCTTAGCAAACAGATAGCTGGAGAGAAACGTGTATCTCTGTGAGTTGCACTCACACATAGCAATGCAGTTTTTCAGAATGATTCTTGCTACTCTCTGTCTGAGGATATATACTTTTTCACCATAGCACTCAATGAGCTCTCAAATATCACTTTGCAGAATCCAAGACAAGAGCCTTAGCACACTCTGACAAGAAGCAATGTGTGGAACTCTGTGTGACGAAGACACATTTCAGAACGCAATCTCTCAGAAAGCTTCCCTCTAGTTATTATGTGATGATATTTCCCTTTTCACCATGGGCCCCAATGGGCTCCCAAATATCACCTTGCAGATTCTAGGAAAAGAGTGTTAGCAAACTGCTTCCTGAGGACAAAGATGTAACTCTGTGAGACGAATTCACAGATCACAAAGAAGTTTCTCAGAAAGGTTGTTTCCCGTTTTTAACTGATGATATTTCCTTTTTCAGCGTCGGCCTGAAAGCCTTGCCAAGTAGAACTTCTCAGTTTCCCCAAAGACAGTGTTAGTGTCCTGCTCCATGAAACATAAGTGTAACTCTGTGAGATGAATTCACACGTCACAGAGTAGTTTCTAAGAAAGTTTCTTTGCAGTTTTCCTCTGAGGACACTTGTTTTGTCACCGTAAGCTTCATTATGCTAAGAAGAATCCCATTGCAGATTCCAAGCAAACTGCCTTAGCAAACTGATAGCTGAAGAGAAACGTGTAACTCTGTGAGTTGCACTCACACATAGCAATGCAGTTTCTCAGAATGCTTCCTGCCACTCTCTGTCTGAGGATATATCCCTTTACACCATAGCCCTCAATGAGCTCCCAAATATCACTTTGCACAATCTAAGACAACCGTCTTAGCACACTCTGCCAAGAAGCAATGTGTGGAACTCTGTGTGATGAAGTCACATATCAGAACGCAATCTCCCAGAAAGCTTCCCTCTAGTTATTATGTGATGATAATTCTTTTTTCACCGTGAGCCCCAATTGGCTCCCAAATATCACCTTGCAGATTCTAGGAAAAGAGTGTGAGCAAACTTCTTCCTGAGGACAAAGATGTAACACTTTGAGACGAATTCACAGATCACAAAGAAGTTTCTCGGGAAACTTCTTTCCCGTTTTAAACTGATGATATTTCCTTTTTCAACGTTGGCCTGAAAGCCTTGCAAACTACAACTTCTCAGTTTCCCCAAAGACAGTGATAGTGGCCTGCTCCATGAAACATAAGAGTTAGCCTGTGAGATGAATTCACATATCACAGAGAAGTTTCTAAGAAAGCTTCTTTCCAGTTTTTATTCTGAGGACACTTGCTTTGTCACCGTTAGCTTCATTGCGCTAAGAAGAATCTCATTGCAGATTCCAAGCAAACTCTGTGGGCAAACTGATAGCTGAAGAGAAACGTGTAACTCTGTGAGTTGCACTGACAGATAGCAATGCAGTCTCTCAGAATGCTTCTTGCCACTTTCTGTCTGAGGATATATCCTTTTTCACCATAGCCCTCAAGGAGCTCCCAAATATCACTTTGCAGAATG
>NW_022293644.1:185013-191599 GCF_002776525.5 Piliocolobus tephrosceles | reverse complement strand
ACAAACTGCTTCCTGAGGACCAAGATGTAACTCTGTGAGACCAATTCAAAGATCACAAAGAAGTTTCTCAGAAAGCTTCTTTCCCGTTTTTAACTGATGTTATTTCCTTTATCAGCGTTGGTCTCAAAGCCTTCCAAAGTAGAACTTCTCAGTTTCCAAAAGACAGTGTTAGTGGTCTGCTGCATGAAACATAAGTGTAACTCTGTGAGATGAATTCACACATCACAGAGAAGTTTCTAAGAAAGCTTCTTTCCAGTTTTCCTCTGAGGACACATGATTTGTCACCGTAAGCTTCATTGCGCTAAGAAGAATTCCACTGCAGATTCCAAGCAAACTGTCTTAGAAAACTGATAGCTGAAGAGAAACGTGTAACTCTGTGAGTTGCCCTCACACATAGCATTGCAGTTTCTCAGAATGCTTCCTGCCTCTTTCTTTCTGAGGAGATATCCTTTTTCACCACAACCCTCAATGAGCTCCCTAATATCACTTTGCAGAATCCAAGACATCTGTCTTAGCAAACTCTGCCAAGAAGAAATGTGTGGAACTGTGTGTGATGAAGTCACATATCAGAACGCAATCTCTCAGAAAACTTCCCTCTAGTTGTTTTGTGATGATATTTCCTTTTTCACCATGGGCCCCAAATGGCTCCCAAATATCCCCTTGCAGATTCCAGGAAAAGAGTGTTGGGAAACTACTTCCTGAGGACAAAGATGTAACTCTGTGAGACGAATTCACAGGTCACAAAGAAGTTTCTCAGAAAGCTTCTTTCCCGTTTTTAACTGATGATATTTCCTTTATCAGCATAGGCCACAAAGCCTTCCAAAGTAGAACTTCTCAGTTTCAACAAAGAGAGTCTTACTGGCCTGCTACAAGAAACATAGGTGTAACTCTGTGAGATGAAATCACACATCACAGAGAAGTTTCTAAGAAAGATTCTTTCCAGTTTTCCTCTGAGGACACTTGCTTTGTCACCATAAGCTTCATTTTGCTAAGAAGAATCCCATTGCAGATTCCAAGCAAACTGTCTTAGCAAACTGATAGCTGAAGAGAAACGTGTAACTCTGTGAGTTGCACTCACAGATAGCAATGCAGTTTCTCAGAATTTCCCTGTCACTTTGTGTCTGAGGAGATATCCTTTTTCACCATAGCCGTCAATGAGCTCCCAAATATCACTTTGCAGAATCCAAGACAACAGTCTTACCAAACTCTGCCAAGAAGCAATGTGAGGAACTCTGTGTGATGAAGTCACATATCGGAACGCAGTCTCTCAGAAAGTTTCGCTCTAGTTATTATGTGATGATATTTCCTTTTTCACCACGGGCCACAATTGGCTCCCCAATATCCCCTTGCATATTCTAGGAATAGAGTGTTAGCAAACTACTTCCTGAGGACAAAGATGTAACTCTGTAAGACGAATTCACAGATGACAAAGAAGTTTCTCAGAAAGCTTCTATCCCGTTTTTAACTGATGTTATTTCCTTTATCAGCGTAGGCCTCAAAGCCTTCCACAGTAGAACTTCTCAGTTTCCCAAAAGACAGTGTTAGTGGCCTGCTCCATGAAACGAAAGTGTAACTCGGTGAGATGAATTCACACATCCCAGAGAAGTTTCTAAGAAAGCTTCTTTCCAGTTTTCCTCTGAGGACACTTGCTTTGTCACCGTAGCTTCATTGAGCTAAGAGGAATCCCACTGCAGATTCCAAGCAAACTGTCTTAGCAAACTGATAGCTGAAGAGAAACGTGTAACTCTGTGAGTTCAACACACACATAACAATGCAGTTTCTCAGAATGCTTCTTGCCACTTTGTGTCTGAGGAGATATCCTTTTTCACCATAGCCGTCAATGAGCTCCCAAATATCACTTTGCAGAATCCTAGACAACAGTCTTAGCAAACTCTGCCAATAAGCAATGTGAGGAACTCTGTGTGATGAAGTCACATATCAGAACGCAATCTCTCAGAAAGCTTCCCTCTAGTTATTATGTGATGATATTTCCCTTTTCTCCAAGGGCCCCAGTTGGCTCCCAAATATCCCCTTGTAGATTCCAGGAAAAGAGTTTTTGGAAACTGCTTCCTGAGTTAAAAGATGTAACTCTGTGAGACGAATTCACAGATCACAAAGAAGTTTCTCAGAAAGCTTCTTTCCCATATTTAACTGATGATATTTCCTTTATCAGCGTAGTCCTCAAAGCCTTCTAAAGTAAAACTTCTCAGTTTCCCCAAAGACAGTGATAGTGGCCTGCTCCATGAAACGTAAGTGTATCTCAGTGAGATGCATTCACAGTTCACAGAGAAGTTTCTAAGAAAGCTTCTTTCTAGTTTTCCTCTGAGGACACTTGCTTTGTCACCGTATGCTTCATTGCGCTAAGAGGAATCCCACTGCAGATAAAAAGCTAACTGTCTTAGCAAACTGATAGCTGAAGAGAAACGTGTAACTCTGGGAGTTGCACTCACACACAGCAATGCAGTTTCTCAGAATGCTTCTTGCGACTTTGTGTCTGAGGAGATATCCTTTTTCAACTTAGTCCTCAATGAGCTCCCAAATGTCACTTTGCAGATTCCAAGACAACAGTCTTAGTAAACTCTGCCAAGAAGAAATGTGTGGAAGTCTCTGTGATGAAGTCACATATCAGAACGCAATCTCTCAGAAAGCTTCCCTCTAGTTATTATGTGATGATATTACCTTTTTGCCCATGGGCCCCAATTGGCTCCCAAATATCCACTTGCAGATTCAGGAAAAGAGTGTTACGAAACTGCTTCCTGAGGACAAAGATGTAAATCTGTGAGACGAATTCACAGATCACAAAGAAGTTTCTCAGAAAGCTTCTTTCCCGTTTTTAAGTGATGATATTTCCTTTATCAGCGTAGGACTCAAAGCCTTCCAAAGTAGAACTTCTCAGTTTTGCCAAAGACAGTGTTAGTTGCCTGCGCCATGAAACATATGTGTAACTCTGTGAGATGAATCACACATCACAGAGAAGTTTCTAAGAAAGCTTCTTTCAGTTTTCCTCTGAGGACAATTGCATTGTCATCGCAAGCTTCATTGCGCTAAGAAGAATCCCATTGCAGATTCCAAGCAAGCTGTCTTACCAAACTGATAACTGAAGAGAAACGTTTAACTCTGGGAGTTGCACTGACATATAGCAATGCAGTTTCTCAGAATGCTTCTTGCCACTTTCTGTCTGAGGAGATATCCTTTTTCACCTTAGGCCTCAATGAGCTCCCAAATATCACTTTGCAGAATCCAAGACAACAGTCTTAGCAAACTCTGCCAAGAAGCAATGTGTGGTACTCTGTGTGATGAAGTCACATGTCACAACGTAATCTTTCAGAACGCTTCCCTCTAGGTATTATGTGATGATATTTCCTTTTTCACCATGGGCCCCAATTGACTCCCAAATATCACCTTGCAGATTCCAGGAAAAGAGTGTTAGGAAACGGCTTCCTTAGGACAAAGATGTATCTCTGTGAGACGAATTTACAGATGACAACGAAGTTTCTAAAAAAGCTTCTTTCCCGTTTTTAACTGATGATATTTCCTTTATGAGCGTAGGCCTCAAAGCCTTACAGAGTAGAACTTCTCAGTTTTGCCAAAGACAGTGTTAGTGGCCTGCTCCATGAAACATAAGTGTAAACCTGTAAGATGAATTCACGCATCACAGAGAAGTTTCTAAGAAAGCTTCTTTCCAGTTTTCCTCTGAGGAGCCTTGCTTTGTCACCGTAAGCCTCATTGCGCTCAGAAGAATCCCAAGGCAGATTCCAAGCAAACTGGCTTAGCAAGCTGATAGCTGAAGAGAAACGTGTAACTCTGTGAGTTGCCCTCACCCATAGCAATACAGTTTCTCAGAATGCTTCTTGCCACTTTCTGTCTGAGGAGATATCCTTTTTCACCATAGCCCTCTATGAGCTCCCAAATATCACTTTACAGAATCCAAGAAAACAGTCTTAGCAAATTCTGCCAAGAAGCAATGTGTGGAACTCTGTGTGATGAAGTCACATATCAGAACGCAATCTCTCAGAAAGCTTCCCTCTAGTTATTATGTGATGATATTTCCTTTTTTCACCATGGGCCCCAATTGGCTCCCAAATATCACCTTGCAGATTCCAGGAAAACAGTGTTAGGAAACTGCTTCCTGAGGTCAAAGATGTAACTCTGTGAGACGAATTCACAGATTACAAAGATGTTTCTAAGAAAGCTTCTTTCCCGTTTTTAACTGATGATATTTCCTTTATCAGCGTAGGCCTCAAAGCCTTCCAAAGTAGAACTTCTCTGTTTACACAAAGACAGTGTTAGTGGCCTGCTCCATGAATCATAAGTGTAACTCTGTGAGATGAATCACGTATCACAGAGAAGTTTCTAAGAAAGCTTCTTTCAGTTTTCCTCTGAGGACACTTGCTTTGTCATCGTAAGCTTCATTGCGCTAAGAGGAATCCCACTGCAGATGAAAAGCAAACTTAGCAAACTGATAGCTTAAGAGAAACGTGTAACTCTGGGAGTTGCACTCACATATAGCAATGCAGTTTCTCAGAATGCTTCTTGCCACTTTCTGTCAGAAGATATCCTTTTTCACCATAGCCCTCTATGGGCTCCCAAATATCACTTTACAGAATCCAAGACAACAGTCTTAGCAAACTCTGCCAAGAAGCAATGTGTGGAACTCTGTGTGATGAAGTCACATATCAGAACGCAATCTCTCAGAAAGCTTCCCTCTAGTTATTATGTGATGATATTTCCTTTTTCACCATGGGCCCAAATTGGCTCCCAAATATCACCTTGCAGATTCCAGGAAAACATTGTTAGGAAACTGCTTCCTGAGGACTAAGATGTAACTCTGTGAGACGAATTCACAGATCACAAAGAAGTTTCTCAGAAAGCTTCTTTCCCGTTTTTACTGATGATATTTCCTTTATCAGCGTAGGCCTCAAAGCCTTCCAAAGTAGAACTTCTCATTTTTGCCAAAGACAGTGTTAGCGGCCTGCTCAATGAAACATAAGTGCAACTCTGTTAGATGAATTCACACATCACAGAGAAGGTTCTAAGAACGCTTCTTTCCAGTTTTCCTCTGAGGACACTTGCTTTGTCACCGTAAGCTTCATTTCGCTCAGAAGAATCCCAAGGCAGATTCCAAGCAAACTGTCTTAGCAAACTGATAGCTGAAGAGAAACTTGTAACTCTGTGAGTACCACTCACGCAGAGCAATGATGTTACCCAGAATGCTTCTTGCGACTTTCTGTCTGAGGAGATATCCATTTTCACCATAGCCCTCAGTGAGCTCCCAAATATCACTTTGCAGACCGAAGACAACAGTCTTAGCAAACTCTGCCAAGAAGCAATGTGTGAAACTCTGTGTGGTGAAGTCACATATCAGAACGCAATATCTCATAAAGCCTCCCTCTGGTTATTATGTGATGATATTTCCTTTTTCCCCATAGGCCCCAAATGGCTCCCAAATATCACCTCGGAGATTCCAGGAAAAGGGTGATAGGAAACTGCTTCCTGAGGACAAAGATGTAACTCTGTGAGAGGAATTCACAGATCACAAAGAAGTTTCTAAGAAACTTCTTTCCCGTTTTTAACTGATGATATTTCCTTCTTTCCGCGTAGGCCACAAAGCCTTACAAAGTAGAACTTCTCAGTTTTGCCAAAGACAGTGTTAGTGGCCTGCTTCATGAAACATAAGTGTAACTCTGTGAGATGAATTCACACATCACAGAGAAGTTTCTACGAAAGCTTCTTTCCAGTTTTCCTCTGAGGACAATTGCTTTGTCACCGTAAGCCTCATTGCGCTCAGAAGAATCCCAAGGCAGATTCCAAGCAAACTGGCTTAGCAAGCTGATAGCTGAAGAGAAACGTGTAACTCTGTGAGTTGCCCTCACCCATAGCAATACAGTTTCTCAGAATGCTTCTTGCCACTTTCTGTCTGAGGAGATATCCTTTTTCACCATAGCCCTCAATGAGATCCCAAATATTACTTTGCAGAATCCAAGACAAGTGTCTTAGCAAACTCTGCCAAGAAGCAATGTGTGGAACTCTGTGTGATGTAGTCACATATCAGAACGCAATCTCTCAGAAAGCTTCCCTCTAGTTATTATGTGATGATATTTCCCTTTTCACCATGGGCCCCAATTGGCTCCCAAATATCCCCTTGTAGATTCCAGGAAAAGAGTGTTAGGAAACTGCTTCCTGAGGACAAAGATGTAACTATGTGAGACGAATTCACAGATCACAAAGAAGTTTCTCAGAAAGCTTCTTTCCAGTATTTAACTGATGATATTTCCTTTATCAGCGTAGGCCTCAAAGCCTTCCAAAGTAGAACTTCTCAGTTTCCCAAAAGACAGTGTTAGTGGCCTGCTCCATGAAACGTAAGTGCAACTCAATGAGATGCATTCAGAGATCACAGAGACGTTTCAAAGAAAGCTTCTTTCCAGTTTTCCTCTGAGGACATTTGCTCTGTCATCGTAAGCTTCATTGCGCTAAGAGGAATCCCACTGCGGATAAAAAGCTAACTGTCTTAGCAAACTGATAGCTGAAGAGAAACGTGTAACTATGGGAGTTGCACTCACGCATAGCAATGCAGTTTCTCAGAATG
>NW_022293644.1:183044-185003 GCF_002776525.5 Piliocolobus tephrosceles | reverse complement strand
TAAGAGAGCTTCCTTCCAGTTTTCCTCAGAGGACACTTGTTTTGTCACCGTAAGCTTCATTGTGCTATGAAGAATCCCATTGCAGATTCCAAGCAAACTGTCTTAGCAAACTGATAGCTGAAGAGAAACGTGTAACTCTGTGAGTTGCACTCACACATAGCAATGCAGTTTCTCAGAATGCTCCCTGCCACTTTCTGTCTGAGGATATATCCTTTTTCACCATAGCCCTCAATGAGCTCCCAAATATCACTTTGCAGAATCCAAGACAACAGTCTTAACAAACTCTGCCAAGAAGCAATGTGTGGAACTCTGTGTGATGAAGTCTCATATCAGAACGCAATCTCTCAGAAAGCTTCTCTCTTGTTATTATGTGATGATATTTCCTATTTCACCATGGGCCCCATTTGGCTCCCAAATATCACCTTGCAGATTCCAGGAGAACAGTGTTAGGAACCTGCTTCCTGAGGACAAAGAGGTAACTCTGCGAGACGAATTCACAGATCATAAAGAAGTTTCTCAGAAGGCTTCTTTCCCGTTTTTAACTGATGATAATTCCTTCATCAGCGTAGGCCTCAAAGCCTTCCAAAGTAGAACTTCTCAGTTTCCCCAAAGACAGTGTTAGTGTCCCGCTCCAAGAAACATAAGTGTAACTCGGTGACATGAATTCACAGTTCCAAGAGAAGTTTCTAAGAAAGCTTCTTTTCCGTTTTCCTCTAAGGACATTTGCTTTGTCACCATCAGCTTCATCGCCCTAAGAAGAATTCCATTGCAGATTCCATGCAAACATTCTTAGCAAACTGATAGCTGAAGAGAAACTTGTAACTCTGTGAGTTGCACTCACACATAGCAATGCAGTTTCTCAGAATGCTTCTTGCCACTTTCTGTCTGAGGAGATATCCTTTTTCACCATAGCCCTCAATGAGATCCCAAATATTACTTTGCAAAATCCGAGACAACAGTCTTAGCAAAGTCTGCCAAGAAGCAATGTGTGGAACTCTGTGTGATGAAGTCACATATCAGAACGCAATCTCTCAGAAAGCTTCCCTCTAGTTATTATGTGATGATATTTCCTTTTTCACCATGGGCCCCAATTGGCTCCCAAATATCACCTTGTAGATTCTAGGAAAAGAGTGTTAGGAAACTGCTTCCTGAGGACAAAGATGTAACTCTGTGAGACGGATTCACAGATCACAAAGAAGTTTCTCAAAAGCTTCTTTCCTGTTTTTAACTGATGATATTTCCTTTATCAGCGTAGGCCTCAAAGCCTTCCAAATTAGAACTTCTCAGTTTCCCCAAAGATTGTGTTAGTGTCCTGCTCCATGAAACATAAGTGTAACTCGGTGACATGTAATCACAGATCCAAGAGAAATTTCTAAGAGAGCTTCTTTCCCCTTTTCCTCTGAGGACACTTGCTTTGTCACCGTAAGCTTCATTGCGCTAAGAAGAATTCCATTGCAGATTCCATGCAAACAATCTTAGCAAACTGATAGCTGAAGAGAAACCTGTAACTCTGGGAGTTGCACTCACGTATAGCAATGCTGTTTCTCAGAATGCTTCTTCCCATTTTCTGTCTGAGGAGATATCTTTTTTCACCATAGCCCTCAATGAGCTCCCAAATATCACTTTGCAGAATCCAAGACAACAGTCTTAGCAAACTCTGCCAAGAAGCAATGTGTGGAACTCTGTGTGATGAAGTCACATATCAGACCGCAATCTCTCAGAACGCGTCCCTCTAGTTATTATGTGATGATATTTCCTTTTTCACCATGGGCCCCAATTGGCTCCCAAATATCACCTTGGAGATTCTAGGAAAAGAGTGTTAGGAAACTGCTTCCTGAGGAGAAAGATGTAACTCTGTGAGACGAATTCTCAGATCACAAGGAAGTTTCTCAGAAAGCTTCTTTCCCGTTTTTAACTGATGATATTTCCTTTATCAGCGTAGGCCTCAAAGCCTTCCAA
>NW_022293644.1:162186-183034 GCF_002776525.5 Piliocolobus tephrosceles | reverse complement strand
TTGCGCTAGGAAATATCCCATTGCAGATTTCCAGAAAACTGTGTTAGCAAACTGTTGAATGAGGAGAAACGTGTACCTCTGTGAGTTGCATTCACACATCGCAAAGCAGTTTCTCAGAAGGCTTTTGTCCAGTGTCTGTCTGAGGATATATCCTTTACCATAGCCCTCAATCAGCTCCCAAATATCCCATTGCAGAATCCACGAGAACACTGTTAGCAAACTGTTCCGAGAAGCGAAAGGTGGAACTCTGTGTGATAAAGTCACACATCTGAAAGCAATCTCTCAGAAAGCTATTCTCTAGTTGTTCTCTGAGGATACCTGCTTTTTCACAATGGGCCCGAATGGGCTCCCAAATATCACTTGGCAGAATCCACGAAAAGAGTGTTTGCAAAGTGCTTCCTGAGGAATAAGTTGTAACTCTGTGAGATGAATTCACTAATCACCAAGAAATTCCTCAGAAAGCTCCTCTCTAGTTTTTAACTGATGATATTTCCTTTATCAGCGTAGGCCTCAAAGCAATCCAAAGTCACCTTCCTTAGGTTCTTCAAAGACAGTCTTAATGGCCTGCTCCATGAAACAGAAGTGTAACTCTGTGAGATGAATTCACACATCAACAAGAAGTTTCTAAGAAAGCTTCTTTCTAGTTTTCATATGAGGATATTTCCTTTGCCACCATTAGCTTCCTTGCGCTAAGCAATATCCCATTGAAGATTTCCAGAAAACTGTGTTAGCAAACTGTTGAATGAAGAGAAACGTGTAACACTGTGAGTTGCATTCACATATCGCAATGCAGTTTCTCAGAAGGCTTCTTTCCAGGGTCTGTCTGAGGATATATCCTTTTTCACCATAGCCCTCAATGAGCTCCCAAATATCACATTGCAGAATCCACGACAACACTGTTACCAAACTGTTCCAAGAAGGGAAGGTTGGAGCTCTATGTGATGAATTCACACATCAGAAAGCAATCTCTCAGAAAGCTATTCTCTAGTTGTTCTCTGAGGATACTTACTTTTTCACAATGGGCCCGAATGGGCTCCCAAATATCACTTGGCAGAAACCACGAAAAGACTCTTAGCAAACTGCTTCCTGAGGAATAAGTTGTAACTCTGTGAGATGAATTCAGAGCTCACAAAGAAATTCCTCAGAAAGTTTCTCTTTCATTTCTAAATGATGATATTTTCTTTATCAGCGTAGGCCTTAAAGCAATCCAAAGTCACCTTTCTTTGGTTGTTCAAAGAGAGTGTTAATGGCCTGCTCCATGAAACATAAGTGTAACTCTCAGAGAGGAATTCACACATCAACAAGAAGTTTCTAAGGAAGCTTCTTTCTAGTTTTCATATGAGGATATTTCCTTTGTCACCATGAGCTTCATTGCGCTAAGAAATATTCTATTGCAGATTTCCAGAAAACTGTGTTATCAAACTGTTGAATGAAGAGAAACGTGTAACTCTGTGAGTTGCATTCACACATTGCAATGTTGTTTCTCAGAAGGCTTCTTTCCAGTGTCTGTCTGAGGATATATCCTTTTTCACCATAGCCCTCAATGAGCTCAAAAATATCACATTGCAAAATCCACGAAAACACTGTTAGCAAACTGTTCCAAGAAGGCGACGGTGGAATTCTGTGTGATGAAGTCACACATCAGAAAGCAATCTCTCCGAAAGCTATTCTGTAGTTGATCTCTGAGGATACCTGCTTTTTCACAATGGTCCCGAATGGGCTCCCAAATATCACTTGGCAGATTCCACGAAAAGAGTGTTAGCAAATTGCTCCCTGAGGAATAAATTGTAACTCTGAGATGAATTCACAGATCACAAAGAAATTCCTCAGAAAGCTTCTCTCTGGTTTTTAACTGATGATATTTCCTTTATCAGCATAGGCCTCAAAGCAATCAAACGTCATCTTTCTTAGGTTCTTCAAAGACAGTGTTAATGGCCTGCTCCATGAAACATAAGTGTAACTCCTCTGTTAGATGAATTAACACATCAACAAGATGTTTCTAAGGAAGCTTCTTTCTAGTTTTCATATGAGGATATTTCCTTTGTCACCATGAGCTTCATTACGCTAAGAAATATTCCATTGCAGATTTCCAGAAAACTGTGTTATCAAACTGTTGAATGAAGAGAAACGTGTAACACTGTGAGTTGCATTCACACATCGCAATGCTGTTTCTCAGGAGGCTTCTTTCCAGTGTCTGTCTGAGGATATATCCTTTTTCACGGTAGCCCTCAATGAGCTCAAAAATATCACATTGCAAAATCCACGAAAACACTGTTAGCAAACTGTTCCAAGAAGGGAAGGGTGGAACTCTGTGTGATGAAGTCACACATCAGAAAGCAATCTCTCAGAAACCTATTCTCCAGTTATTCTCTGTGGATACTTGCTTATTCACAATGGGCCCATAAGGGCTCCCAAATATCACTTGGCAGAATCCACGAAAAGAGTGTTTGCAAAGTGCTTCCTGAGGAATAAGTTGTAACTCTGTGAGATGAATTCACAGATCACCAAGAAATTCCTCAGAAAGCTTCTCTCTAGTATTTAACTGATGATATGTCCTTTTTCACCATAGCCCTCAATGAGTTCCCAAATATCACATTGCAGAATCCACGACAACACTTCTAGCAAACTGTTCCAAGAAGGGAAGGGTGGAACTCTGTGTGATGAAGTCACACATCAGAAAGCAATCTCTCAGAGCTATTCTCTACTTTTTTCTGAGGATACTTGCTTATTCACAATGGGCCCGAATGGGCTCCCAAATATCACTTGGCAGAATCCACGAAAAGAGTGTTAGCAAACTGCTTCCTGAGAAATACGTTGTAACTCTGTGAGATGAATTCACAGATCACAAAGCAATTCCTCAGAAACCTTCTCTCTCATTTTCAACTGATGATATTTCCTTTATCAGCATAGGCCTCAAAGCAATCAAACGTCATCTTTCTTAGGTTCTTCAAAGACAGTGTTAATGAACTGCTCCATGAAACATAAGTGTAACGCTGTGAGATGAATTCACACATTAAGAAGAAGTTTCTAAGGAATCTTCTTTCTAGTTTTCATATGAGGATATTTCCTTTGTCAACATTAGCTACATTGCGCTAAGAAATATCCCATTGCAGATTTCCAGAAAACTGTGTTAGCAAACTGTTGAATGAAGAGAAACGTGTAACTCTGTGAGTTGCATTCACACATCGCAATGCAGTTTCTCAGAAAGCTTCTTTCCAGTGTCTATCTGAGGATATATCCTTTTTCACCATAGCCCTCAATGAGCTCCCAAATATCACATTGCAGAATCCACAACAACACTCTTAGCAAACTGTTCCTTGAAGGGAAGTGTGGAACTCTGTCTGATGAAGTCACACATCAGAAAGCAATCTCTCAGAAAGCTATTCTCTAGTTGTTCTCTGAGGATTCTTGCTTTTTCACAATAGGCCCGAATGGGCTCCCAAATATCACTTGCAGAGTCCACGAAAAGAGTGTTTGCTAACTGCTTCCTGAGGAATAAATTGTAACCCTGTGCGATGAATTCAGAGCTCACAAAGAAATTCGTCAGAAAGCTTCTCTCTAGTTTTTAACGGATGATATTTCCTTTGTCAGCGTATGCCTCAAACCAATCCAAGCTAACTTTTCTTAGCTTCTTCAAAGACAGTGTTAATGGCCTGATCCATGAAACATAAGTGTAACTCTGTGAGGTGAATTCACCTGTCAACAAGAAGTTTCTAAGGAAGCTTCTTTCTAGTTTTCATATGTGGACATTTCCTTTGTCACAATGAGCTTCATTGCGCTAAGAAATATCCCATTGACGATTTCCAGAAAACTGTGTTAGCAAACTGTTGAATGAAGAGAAACGTGTAACTCTGTGAGTTGCATTCACACATCGCAATGCAGTTTCTCAGAAGGCTTCTTTCCAGTGTCTGTCTGAGGATATATCCTTTTTCACCATAGCCCTCAGTGAGCTCCCAAATATCACATTGCAGAATCCACGACAACACTGTTAGCAAACTGTTCCAAGAAGGCGAGGGTGGAACTCTGTGTGATGAAGTCACACATCAGAAAGCAATCTCTCAGAAAGCTATTCTCTAGTTGTTCTCTGAGGATACTTGCTTTTTCACAATGGTCCCGAATGGGCTCCCAAATGTCACTTGGCAGTATCCACGAAAAGACTCTTAGCAAACTGCTTCCTGAGGAATAAGTTGTAACTCTGTGAGGTGAATTCACAGCTTACAAAGAAATTCCTCAGAAAACTTCTCTCTCGTTTTTAACTGACGATACTTCCTTTATCAGCGTATGCCTCAAAGCAATCCAGAGTAACCTTACTTAGGTACTTCAAAGACAGTGTTAATGGCCTGCTCCATGAAACATAAGTGTAACTCTGTGAGAAGAAATCACGTATCAACAAGAAGTTTCTAAGGAAGCTTCTTTCTAGTTTTCATATGAGGATATTTCCTTTGTCACCATGAGCTTCATTGCGCTAAGAAATATCCCATTGCAGATTTCCAGAAAACTGTGTTAACAAAGTGTTGAATGAAGAGAAACTTGTAACTCTGTGAGTTGCATTCACACATTGCAATGCAGTTTCTCAGAAGGCTTCTTTCCAGTGTCTGTCTGAGGATATATCCTTTTTCACCATAGCCCTCAATGAGCTCCCAAATATCACATTTCAGAATCCACGACAACACTGTTAGGAAACTGTTCCAAGAAGGGAAGGGTGGACCTCTGTGTGATGAAGTCACACATCAGAAAACAATCTCTCAGAAAGCTTCTTTCTAGCTATAATCTGAGGTTATGTACTTTTTCACCAGAGAACTCAATGCTCTCCCAAATTTCACTTTCCAGATTCAACCAAAACACTATCAGCAAACTGCTGCATGAAGACTAAGTTGTAACTCTGAGATGAATTCACATATCACAGAGAAGTTTCTCACAAAACTTCTTTGACGTTTTTAATTGTGGATATTTCCTTTATCACTGTAGACCTCAATGCGACCCAAATAGCCCTCTCAGTTTCTTCAAAGACAGTGTTAATCGCCTGCTCCTTGAAATGTCACTGTAACTCTTTGAGGTGAATTCATACCTCAAAGAAGTTTCTAAGAAAGTTTCTTTCTAGTTTTTATATGAGGTTATTTCTTTTGACACAGTAAGCTTCATTGCGCTAAGAAGTATCCCGTTGCAGATTTCAAGAAAACTGTGTTAGCAAACTGATGACTGAAGAGAAAAGTGTACTTCTGTGAGTTGCATTCACACATGGCAATGCATTTTCTCAGAAAGCTTCCTTCCAGTTTTGGTCTGAGGATATTTCCCTTTTCACCATAGGCCACAATGAGCTCCCAAATCTCACATTCCAAAATCCACGAAAAGAGTGGTAGCAAGCTGCTACCAGAAGGGAAAGGTGAAACTCTGTATGATGACTTCACACATCAGAAAGCAATCTCAGAAAGGTTATTTCTAGCTATAACCTGAGGTTATATCCTTTTTCACCAGAGACCTCAATGCGCTCCCAAATATCACTTTCCAGATTCCACTAAAACACTGTCTGCAAATTGCTGCATGAAGACTAAGTTGTAACTCTGTGAGATGAATTCACATATCACAGAGAAGTTTCTCAGAAAGCTCCTTTCTAGCTTTTCTCTGAAGACATCTCCTTTGTCACCGTAAGCTTCATTGCGCTACGAAATTTCCCAATGCAGATTTCAAGAAATCAGGGTTAGCCAATGGATCCATGAAAAGGAGAGGGTAACTCTGTGAGTTGCATTCACGTGTCACAATGCAGTTTCTCGAAACGCTTCTTTCCAGTTTTTCTCTGAGGATTTTTTCTTTTTCACCATAGCACGCACTGGCCTCCGAAATATCACTTTGGAAACTCCACGAGAACTGACTTAGTGAACGGCTTCATGAGGAGAAAGGTGTAACTCTGTGAGATGAATTACAGGTCACAAAGAGGTTTCTCAGAAAGCTTTCTTTTCATTTGTATCGTCGGAGATTTCCTTTGGCCCTATAGTCTCCAAAGTGATCCAAAATATCAGTTCTCAGATTCCACCAAAACGGTGCGAGCCAACGGCTCCACGAAATACAACTGGAAATCAGTGAGTTGAATTCACACAGCACAAAGCCGTTTCTTAGAAAGCGTCTGTCTTTTGGAACTGAGTTTATTTGTGGTCTGGGAGCGCCACCACGTGTGTCCTTTTGCAGATTCTGCGAAAAGGCTCTTAGCAAGCTTCCCAATGAAAACCTTGAGGAAACACTCTGAGCTGAATTCACCCACAACCAAGAAGGTTCTGAGAAGGCTTCTCTGCAGATTTGTCTGAGGAGATCTCATTATTCAGCATGGGAGTCCATGATATCCAGGATGTCACTTCTGAAATTCCTGAAAATCAGTGCTAGCAAACTCCTGCATGAAAGAGTGGTGTACCACTGTGAAATGAATTCACGCATCACAAAGCAGTTTCTCAGAAAGCTTCATTCCGGTTTTTCTCGGAAGATATTTCCTGTGTCCTTAGACTCTTCAAACCTATCGGAAATATCAGTTCTCAGAATCCACAAAGACAGTGCTAGCAAACGGTTGCAGGAAATAGTAGTGTAACTCTGTGAGATGAAGTTGCAGATCAGAAAGCAATCTCTAAGAAAGCTTCTTTCTAGCTATTATCTGAGGATCTTTCCTTTTTCTCCCTAGGCCTCAATGCGCTCCCAAATATCACTTTCCAGATGCCACCAAAACACTGTCAGCAAACTGCTGCATGAAGACTAAGTTGTAACTCTGTGAGATGAATTCACATATCACAAAGAAGTTTCTCACAAAGCTTCTTTCACGTTTTTAATTGAGGATATTTTCTTTATCAGTGTAGACTTCAATGCGACCCAAAGTAGCCCTTCTCAGTTTCCTCAAAGACAGTGTTATTCGCCTGCTCCTTGAAATGTCACTGTAACTCTGTGAGGTGAATTCACACCTCACAAGAAGTTTCTAAGAAAGTTTCTTTCTAGATTTTATATGAGGATATTTCTTTTGACACAGTAAGCTTCATTGAGCTAAGAGGTATCCCGTTGCACATTTCAAGAAAACTGTGTTAGCAAACTGATGACGGAAGAGAAAAGTGTACCTCTGTGAGTTGCATTCACACATGGCAATGCATTTTCTCAGAACTCTTCCTTGCAGTGTTTATCTGAGGATATTTCCCTTTTCACCATAGGCCACAATCAGCTCCCAAATCTCACTTTCCATAAACCACGAAAAGACTTTTAACAACCTGCTACCAGAAGGGTGAAACTCTGTATGATGAATTCACACAAGAGACAGTAATATCTCAAAAAGCTTCTTTCTAGCTGTTTTCTGAGGATATTTCCTTTTTTACCATAGGCCTCAAAGCGCTCCCAAATATCACTTTACAGTATCCATGACAACACTGTCAGTAAACTGCTTCATGAAGACTACGTTGTAACTCAGTGAGATAAATTCACGTATCACACAGAAGTTTCTCACAATGCTTCTTTCACGTTTTTAATGGAGGATATTTCCTTTATCATCGTAGGCCTCAATGTGACCCCAACTAGCCCTTCTCAGTTTCCTCAAAGACCGTGTTAACCGACTGCTCCTTGAAATGTAACTGTAACTCTGTGAGATGAAATCACACATCACAGAGAAGATTCTAAGAAAGTTTCTTTCTAGATTTTATATGAGGATATTTCTTTTGACACCGTAAGCTTCATTGCGCTCAGATGTATCCCGTGGCAGATTTCAAGAAAACTGTGTTGGCAAACTGATGACTGAAGAGACAAATGTAACTCTGTGAGTTGCATTCACACATGGCAATGCAGTTTCTCAGAACGCTTCCTTCCATTTTTTCTCTGCGGACATTTCCCTTTTCACCATAGGCCACAATGAACTGCCAAATCTCACTTTCCAGAATCCACGAAAAGAGTGTCAGCAAACTGCTATCAGATGGGAAAGGTGAAACTCTGTATGATGAATTCACACATCAGAAAGCAATCTCTCAGAAAGCTTCTTTCTAGCTATAATCTGAGGATATATCCTTTTTCAACATAGACCTCAAGGCGCTCCCAAATATCACTTTACAAATTCCACGAAAGCACTGTCAACAAACTGCTTCATGAAGACTAAGCTGTAACTCTGTGAGATGAATTCACTTATCACAGAGATGTTTCTCAGAAAGCTTTTCTCTGAGGATATCTCCTTTGCCATCGTAAGCTTCATTGCGCTACGAAATATCCCAATGCAGATTTCAAGAAAACAGGGTTAGCCAACGGATCCATGAAAAGGAGAGGGTAACTCTGTGAGTTGCATTCACGCGTCACAATGCAGTTTCTCGGAACGCTTCTTTCCAGTTTTTCTCTGAGGATTTTTTCTTTTTCACCATAGCACGCACTGGGCTCCCAAAGATCACTTTGGAAACTGAACGAGAAGTGTCTTAGCGAACGGCTTCATGAGGTGAAAGGTGTAACTCTGTGAGATGAATTCACAGGTCACAAAGAAGTTTCTCAGAAAGCTTCCTTCTCATTTGTATCGTCGGAGATTTCCTTTGGCCCTATAGTTTCCAAAGGGATCCGAAATATCAGTTCTCAGATTCCACCAAAACGCGGGTAGCCAACGGCTGCACGATATACAACTGGAACTCAGTGAGTTGAATTCACACAGCACAAAGCCGTTTCTTAGAAAGCGTCTCTCTTTTGGAGCTGAGTTTATTTGTGGTCTCGGAGCGCCACCGTGTGTCCTTTTGCAGATTCTGCGAAAAGGCTCTTAGCAAGCTTCCCAATGAAAACCAGGAGGAAACTCTGTGAGCTGAATTCACCCACAACCAAGAAGGTTCTGAGAAGGCTTCTCTGCAGATTTGTCTGAGGATATCTCATTATTCAGCATGGGAGTCCGTGATATCCAGGATGTCACTTCTGAGATTCCAGAAAATCAGTGCTAGCAAACTCCTCCATGAAAGAGTGGTGGAACACTGTGAAATGAATTCACGCTTCACAAAGCAGTTTCTCAGAAAGCTTCATTCCGGTTTTTCTCGGAAGATATTTCCTGTGTCCTTAGACTCTTCCAACCTATCGGAAATATCAGTTCTCAGAATCCACAAAGACAGTGCTAGCAAACGGTTGCAGGAAATAGTAGTGTAACTCTTTGAGATGAAGTTGCAGATCAGAAAGTAATCTCTCAGAAAGCTTCTTTCTAGCTATTATCTCAGGATCTTTCCTTTTTCCCCATAGGCCTCAATGCGGTCCCAAATTTCACTTTCCAAATTGCACCAAAACACTGTCAGCAAACTGTTTCGTGAAGACTAAGTTGTATATCTGAGAGATGAATTCAAATATCACAAAGTAGTTTCTCACAAAGCTTCTTTCACGTGTTTAATTGAGGATATTTCCTTTATCAGTGTCGGCCTCAATGCGACCCAAAGTAGCCCTTCTCAGTTTCCTCAAAGACAGTGTTAATCATCTTTTCCTTGAAATGTCACTGTAACTCTGTGAGGTGAATTCACATCTCACAAGAAATTTCTAAGAAAGTTTCTTTCTAGTTTTTATATGAGGATATTTCTATTGACACAGTAAGCTTCATTGCTCTAAGAGGTATCCCGTTGCAGATTTCAAGAAAACTGTGTTAGCAAACTGATGACTCAAGAGAAAAGTGTACCTCTGAGATTTGCATCACATATGGCAATGCATTTTCTCAGAATGCTTCCTTGCAGTGTTTGCCTGAGGATATTTCCCTTTTCACCATAGGCCACAATCAGCTCCCAAATCTCACATTCCAGAATCCACGAAAAGAGTGTTAGCAAGCCTCTACCAGAAGGGAAAGGTGAAACTCTCTATGATGAATTCACATATCAGAAAACAATCTCTCAGAAAGCTTCTTTCTAGCTATAATCTGAGGTTATATCCTTTTTCAACAGAGAACTCAATGCACTCCCAAATATCACTTTCCAGATTCCACGAAAACAATGTCAGCAAACTGTTTCATGAAGACTAAGTTGTACCTCTGTGAGATGAATTCACTTATCACAGAGAAGTTTCTCAGAAAGCTCCTTTCTACCTTTTATCTGAGGATATCTCCTTTGTCACGGTTAGCTTCATTACGCTACGAAATATCCCAATGCAGATTTCAAGAAAACAGGGTTAGCCAATGGATCCATGAAAAGGAGAGGGTAACTCTGTGAGTTGCATTCACGTGTCACAATACAGTTTCTCGGAACGCTTCTTTCCAGTTTTTCTCTGAGGATTTTTCTTTTTTCACCATAGCACGCACTGGGCTCCCAAATATCATTTTGGAAACTAAACGAGAACTGTCTTAGCGAACGGCTTCATGACGTGAAAGGTGTAACTCTGTTAGATGAATTCACAGGTCACAAAGAAGTTTCTCAGAAAGCTTCCTTCTCATTTGTATTGTCGGAGATTTCCTTTGGCCCTATAGTCTCCAAAGGGATCCGAAATATCAGATCTCAGATTCCACCAAAACGCGGCCAGCCAACGGCTCCACGAAATACAACTGGAACTCAGTGAGTTGAATTCACATGGCACAAAGCCGTTTCTTAGAAAGCGTCTCTCTTTCGGAGCTTAGTTTATTTGTGGTCTCCGAGCGCCACCGTGTGTCCTTTTGCAGATTCTGCGAAAAGGCTCTTAGCAAGCTTCCCAATGAAAACCAGGAGGAAAC
This sequence comes from Piliocolobus tephrosceles, assembly GCF_002776525.5. Lineage (NCBI taxonomy): Eukaryota > Metazoa > Chordata > Mammalia > Primates > Cercopithecidae > Piliocolobus > Piliocolobus tephrosceles. Next base: position 172,386 of record NW_022293644.1, on the reverse strand, counting down.
TCTGTGAGCTGAATTCACCCACAACCAAGAAGGTTCTGAGAAGGCTTCTCTGCAGATTTGTCTGAGGATATCTCATTATTCAGCATGGGAGTCCACGATATCCAGGATGTCACTTCTGAGATTCCAGAAAATCAGTGCTAGCAAACTCCTCCATGAAAGAGTGGTGGAACACTGTGTAATGAATTCACGCCTCCTAGAGCAGTTTCTCAGAAAGCTTCATTCCGGTTTTTCTCGGAAGATATTTCCAGTGTCCTTAGACTCTTCAAACCTATCGGAAATATCAGTTCTCAGAATCCACAAGGACAGTGCTAGCAAACGGTTGCAGGAAATAGTAGTGTAACTCTGTGAGATGAAGTTGCAGATCAGAAAGCAATCTCTCAGAAAGCTTCTTTCTAGCTATTATCTGAGGAGATTTCCTTTTTCCCCATAGGCTTCAATGCGCTCCCAAATATCACTTTTCAGATTCCACGAAAACACTGTCAGCAAACTGCTCCATGAAGACTAAGTTGTAACTCTGTGAGATGAATTCACATATCACAAAGAATTTTCTCACAAAGCTTCCTTCACGTTTTTATTTGAACGTATTTCCTTTAACAGTGTAGGCCTCTATGTGACCCAAACTAGCCCTTCTCAGTTTCCTCAAAGACAGTGTTAACCGACTGCTCCTTGAAATGTAACTGTAACTCTGTGAGATGAAATCACACATCACAGAGAAGTTTGTAAGAAAGTTTCTTTCTAGATTTTATATGAGGATATTTCTTTTGACACCATAAGCTTCATTGCGCTAAGATGTATCCAGTGGCAGATTTCAAGAAAACTGTGTTGGCAAACTGAGCACTGAAGAGAAAAGTGTACCTCTGTGAGTTGCATTCACACATGGCAATGCAGTTTCTCAGAACCTTTCCTTCCAGTGTTTGTATGAGGATATTTCCCTTTTCTCTATAGGCCCCAATGGGCTCCCAAATCTCCCTTTCCAAATTCCTAGAAAAGAGTGTTAGCAAACTGCTACCAGACGGGAAAGGTGAAACTCTATATCATGAATTCACAGAAGAGAAAGCAATCTCTCAGAAAGCTTCTTTCTAGCTATTATCTGAGGATATTTCCTTTTTCAAAATAGGTCTCAAGGCGCTCCCAATATCACTTTACAGATTCCACAAAAACACTGTCAGCAAACTGCTTCATGAAGAGTACGTTTTAACTCTGTGAGATGAATTCGCGTATCACGAAGAAGTTTCTCACAAAGATTCTTTCACGTTTTTAATGGAGGATATTTCCTTTATCAGCGTAGGCCTCAATGCGACCCAAAGTAGCCCTTCTCAATTTCCTCAAAGACAGTGTTAACCGATAGCTCCTAGAAGTGTAAATGGAACTCTGTGAGATGAATTCACTCATCACAGAGAAGTTTCAAAGAAAGCTTCTTTCTAAATTTTATATGAGAATATTTCTCTTGACACCGTCAGCTTGATTGTGCTACGATGTATCCCGTTTCAGATTACAAGGAAACTGTTTTGGCAAACTGATGGCTGAAGAGAAAAGTGTAATGTGTGATTTACATTCACACATGGCAATGCAATTTCTCAGAAGGCTTCCTTCCAGTTTTTGTCTGAGGATATTTCCCTTTTCACCATAGGCCACAATGAGCTCCCAAATCTCACTTTCCAGAATCCACGAAAAGAGTGTTTGCAAACTGCCACCAGAAGGGAAAAGTGAACCTCTGTATGATGAATTCACACACCAGAAACCAATCTCTCAGAAAGCTTCATTCTAGCTATTATCCGAGGATATTTCATTTTTCACCATAGGCCTCAATGCGTTCCCAAATATCACCTTGCAGATTCCACGACAACACTGTCAGCAAACTGCTTCATGAAGACTAAGTTGTAATTCTGTGAGGTGAATTCATGTATCACAAAGAAGTTTCTCACAACCTTCCTTCAGGTTTTTAATTGAGGATTTTCCTTTATCAGCGTAGGCCTCAATGAGACCCAAACTGGCTCTCTCAGTTTCCTCAAAGACAGTGTTAATCAACTGCTCCATGTAATATAACTCTAACTCTGTGGGATGAAATCACACATCACAGAGAAGTTTCTAGGAAAGTTCTTTCTAAATTTTATATGAGGATATTTCTTTTGACACCGTCAGCTTCATTGCGCTATGATGTATCCCCTTTCAGATTCCAAGGAAACTGTGTTGGCAAACTGATGACTGAAGAGAAAAGTGTACCTCTGTGAGTTGTATTCACACATGGCAATGAGGCTTCCCAGAACGCTTCCTTCCAGTTTTTGTCTGAGGATATTTCCCTTTTCACCAGGGGCCACAATGAGCTCCCAAATATCACTTTCCAGAATCCACGAAAAGAGTGTTAGCAAACCGCTACCAGAAGAGAAATGAGAAGCTCTGTATGATGAAGTCACACATAAGAAAGTAATTTCTGGCAAAGCTTCTTTCTGCCTATTATCTGGGGATATTTCCTTTTTCACCATAGGCCTCAATGCGTTCCCAAATATCACCTTGCAGATTCCAAGAAAACACTGTCAGCAAACTGCTTCATGAAGACTAAATTGTAACTCTGTGAGATGAATGCACGTATCACAAAGAAGTTTCTCACAAAGCTTCTTTCACGTTTTTAATTGAAGATATTTCCTTTATCAGCGTAGGCCTCAATGAGACCCGAGCTAGCGCTTCTCAGTTTCCTCAAAGACAGTGTTAATCGACTGCTCCTTGAAATGTAACTGTAACTCTGTGAGATGATGTCACACATCACAGAGGAGTTTCTAAGAAAGCTTCTTTCTAGGTTTTATATGAGGATATCTTCTTTGACACCTTAAGCTTCATTGCGCTAAGAGGTATCCCGTTGCAGATATCAAGAAAAGTGTGTTGGCAAACTGATGACTGAAGAGAAAAGTGTACCTCTGTGAGTTGCATTCACACATGGCAATGCAGTTTTCAGAACCCTTTCTTCCAGTTTTTGTCTGAGGATATTTCCTTTTTCACCATAGGCCACAATGAGCTCCCAAATATCACTTTCCAGAATCCACGAAAAGAGTGTTAGCAAACTGCTACCAGAAGGGAAACGAGAAGCTCTGTGTGATGAAGTCACAGATCAGAAAGTAATTTCTGACAAAGGTTCTTTCTAGCTATTACCTGGGGATATTTTTTTTTTTTTTCACCATAGGCCTCAATGCCTTCCCATATATCACCTTGCAGATTCCACGAAAACACTGTCAGCAAACTGCTTCATGAAGACTAAGTTGTACCTCTGTGAGGTGAATTCATGTATCACAAAGAAGGTTCTCACAAAGCTTCTTTCGTGTTTTTAATTGAGGATTTTCCTTTATCAGCATAGGCCTCAATGCGACCAAAACCACCTGTCTCAGTTTCCACAAAGACTGTGTTAATCGACTGCTCCTTGAAATGTAACTGTAACTCTGTGAGATGAATTCATACATCACAGACGAGTTCCTATGAAAGCTTCTTTCTGGTGTTTATATGAGGATATTTCCTTTGACACTGTAAGCTTCATTGCGCTAAGAGGTATCCCGTTGCAGATTTCAAGAAAACTGTGTTGGCAAACTGATGACTGAAGAGAAAAGTGTACCACTGTGAGTTGCATTCACACATGGCAATGCAGTTTGTCAGAACGTTTCCTTCCTTTTTTTGTCTGAGGATATTTCCCTTTTCACCATAGGCCACAATGAGCTCCCAAATATCACTTTGCAAACTGCACGAGAACGGTCTTAGTGAACGGCTTCATGACAAGAAAGCTGTAACTCTCTGAGATGAATTCACAGGTCACGAAGTAGTTTCTCAGAATGCTTCTTTCTCATTTGTATCGGTGGAGATTTCCTTTGGCCCAACAGTCTTCAAAGGGATCCGAAATATCTGTTCTCAGATTCCACAAAAATGGGGCTAGCCAATGGCTCCATGAAATTCAGCTGGAACTCCGTGCATTGAATTTACACAGCACAAAGCTGTTTCTCAGAAAGCGTCTTTCCTTTGGAGCTAAGGTTATTTGTTGTCTCGGAGCGCCACCGTGTGTCTTTTTGCAGATTCTGCGAAAACACTCTTAGCAAGCTTCTCAATGAAAACAATGAGGAACTCTGTGAGCTGAATTCACCCACAACCAAGAAGTTTCTAAGAAGGCTTCTCTGCAGATTTGTCTTCTCTGCAGATTTGTCTCATTATTCAGCATGGGATTTCACGATATCCAGGTTGTCACTTCTGAGATTCCAGTAAATCAGTGCTAGCAAACTCCTCCATGAAAGAGTGGTGTAACGCTGTGAAATGAATTCACGCATCACAAAGCAGTTTCTCAGAAAGCTTCATTCCGGTTTTTCTCGGAGGATATTTTCTTTGTTCTTAGATTCTTCAAACCTATTGGAAATATCAGTTCTCAGAATCCACAAAGACAGTGCCAGCAAAAGGTTGCAGGAAATAGTAGTGTAACTCTCTGAGATGAAGTTACACATCAGAAAGCAATCTCTCAGAAAGGTTCTTTCACGTTTTCATCTGAGGATATTTCCTTTCTCAGCACAAGCCGCATAGCCCTAAGAAGTATCCCATTGTAGAAATCAAGAAAACGGTGTTAGCAAACTGATGACTGAAGAGAAAAGTGTACCTCTGTGAGTTGCATTCACACATGGCAATGCATTTTCTCAGAACGCTTCCTTCCAGTTTTTGTCTGAGGATATTTCCTTTTTCACCATAGGCCACAATGAGCTCCCAAATATCACTTTCAAGAATCCACGAAAAGAGTGTTAGCAAACTATTACCAGTAGGGAAACGTGAAGCTCTGTGTGATGAAGTCACGCATCAGAAAGTAATTTCTGACAAAACTTACTTCTAGCTACTATCTGGGTATATTTCTTTTTTCACCATAGGCCTCAATGCGTTCCCAAATATCATCTTGCAGATTCCACGAAAACACTGTCAGCAAACTGCTTCATTAAGACTAAGTTGTAACTCTGTGAGTTGAATGCACGTATCACAAAGAAGTTTCTCACAAAGCTTCTTTCACGTTTTTAATTGAGGATATTTCGTTGATCACCGTAGGCCTCAATGAGACCTGAGCTAGCCCTTCTCAGTTTCCTCAAAGACAGTGTTAATCGACTGCTCCTTGAAATGTAACTGTTACTCTGTGAGATGATGTCACACATCACAGAGGAGTTTCTAAGAAAGCTTCTTTGTAGTTTTTATTTGAGGATATCTCCTTTAACACCATAAGTTTCATTGCGCTAAGATGTATCCCGTTTCAGATTACAGGAAAACTGTGTTGGCAAACTGATGACTGAAGAGAAAAGTGTACCTCTGTGAGTTACATACACATATGGCAATGCAGTTTCTCAAAATGCTTCCTTCCAGTTTTTGTCTGAGGATATTTCCCTTTTCACCACAGGCCACAATGTGCTCCCAAATATCACTTTCCAGAATCCACGTAAAGAGAGTTAGCAAACTGCTACCAGAAGGGAAAGGTGAAACTCTGTATGAAGAATTCACACATCAGAAAGCAATCTCTCAGAAAGCTGCTTTCTAGCTATTATCCGAGGATATTTCATTTTTCACCATAGGCCTCAATCCGCTCCCAAATATCACTTTACAGATTCCACGAAAACACTGTCAGCAAACTGCTTCATGAAGACTAAGTTGTAACTCTGTGAGATGAATTCACTTATCACAGAGAAGATTCTCAGAAAGCTATTTTTTAGTTTTTATCTGAGGATATCACCTTTGTCACCGTAAGCTTCATTGTGCTACGAGAAATCCCAATGCAGATTTCAAGAAAACAGGGTTAGCCAATGGATCCATTAAAAGGAAAGGGTATCTCTGTGAGTTGCATTCACATGTCATAATGCAGTTTCTCCGAACACTTCTTTCCAGTTTTTCTATGAGGATATTTCCTTTTTCACCATAGCCCTCACTTTGCAAACTCCACGAGAACTGTCTTATTGAACGGCTTCATGAGGAGAAAGTTGTAACTCTGTGAGATGAATTCACAGGTCACAAAGCAGTTTCTCAGAATCATTCTTTCTCATTTGTATCGGCGCAGATTTCCTTTGGCCCGATAGTCTTCAAAGGGATCCGAAATATCTGTTCTCAGATTCTACGAAAACGGAGCTAGCCAACGGCTCCATGAAATTCAGCTGGAACTCCGTGCATTGAATTTACACAGCACAAAGCTGTTTCTCAGAAAGCGTCTTTCCTTTGGAGCTAAGGTTATTTGTGGTCTCGGAGCACCACCGTGTGTCTTTTTGCAGATTCTGCGAAAACACTCTTAGCAAGCTTCTCAATGAAAACAATGAGGAACTCTGTGAGCTGCATTCACCCACAACCAAGAAGTTTCTGAGAAGGCTTCTCTGCAGATTTGTCTGAGGATATCTCATTATTCAGCATGGGATTCCACGATATCCAGGTTGTCACTTCCGAGATTCCAGTAAATCAGTGCTAGCAAACTCCTCCATGAAAGAGTGGTGTAACGCTGTGAAATGAATTCACGCATCACAAAGCAGTTTCTCAGAAAGCTTCATTCCGGTTTTTCTCGGAGGATATTTTCTTTGTTCTTAGATTCTTCAAACCTATCGGAAATATCAGTTCTCAGAATCCACAAAGACAGTGCCAGCAAAAGGTTGCAGGAAATAGTAGTGTAACTCTCTGAGATGAAGTTACACATCAGAAAGCAATCTCTCAGAAAGGTTCTTTCACGTTTTCATCTGAGGATATTTCCTTTCTCAGCACAAGCCGCATAGCCCTAAGAAGTATCCCATTGTAGAAATCAAGAAAACGGTGTTAGCAAACTGATGACTGAAGAGAAAAGTGTACCTCTGTGAGTTGCATTCACACATGGCAATGCATTTTCTCAGAACGCTTCCTTCCAGTTTTTGTCTGAGGATATTTTCGTTTTCACCTTAGGCATCAATGAGCTCCCAAATATCACTTTCAAGAATCCACGAAAAGAGTGTTAGCAAACTGCTACCAGAAGGGACGAGAAGCTCTGTGTGATGAAGTCAACATCAGAAAGTGATTTCTGACAAAGCTTCTTTCTAGCTATTACCAGGGGATATTTCCTTTTTCACCATAGGCCTCAATGCATTCCCAAATATCACCTTGCAGATTCCACAAAAACACTGTCAGCAAACTGCTTCATGAAGTTTAAGTTGTAACTTAGTGAGATAAATTTATGTATCACAAAGAAGTTTCTCACAAAGCTTCTTTCACGTTTTTAATTGAGGATATTTCCTTTATCAGTGTAAGCCCCAATGCCACCCAAAGTAGCCCTTCTCAGTTTCCACAAAGAGAGTGTTAATCGACTCCTCCTTGAAATGTAACTGTAACTCTGTGATATGAATTCACACATCACAGAGGAGTTTCTAAGACAGCTTCTCTCTAGTTTTTATATGCAGATATTTCCTTTGACACCGTAAGCTTCATTGCGCTAAGAGGTATCCCATTGCAGATTTCAAGAAAAGTGTGTTGGCAAACTGATTACTGAAGAGAAAAGTGTACGACTTTCAGTTGCATTCACACATGGCAATGCAGTTTTTCAGAGCACTTCCTTCCAGTTTTTGTCTGAGGATATTTCCTTTTTCACCATAGACCACAATGAGCTCCCAAATATCACTTTCCAGAATCCACGAAAAGTGTGTCAGCAAACTGCCACCAGAAGCGAAACGTGAAGTTCTGTGTGATGAAGTCACACATCAGAAAGTGATTTATGACAAAGCCTCTTTCTAGGTATTACCTGGGGATATTTCCTTTTTCACCATAGGCCTCAAAGCGTTCCCAAATATCACCTTGCAGATTCCAAGAAAACACTGTCAGCTAACTGCTTCATGAAGACTAAGTTGTAACTCTGTGAGTTGAATTCACGTATCACAAAGAAGTTTCTCACAAAGCTTCTTTCATATTTTTAATTGAGCATATTTCCTTTATCAGCGTAGGCCTCAATATCACACAAAGTAGCCCTTCTCTTTTTCCTCAAAGACAGTTTTAATCGACGGCTCCTTGGCATGTAACTGTAACGTTGTGAGATGAATACACAGATCACAGAGGAGTTTCTAAGAAAGCTTCTTTGTAGTTTTTATATGAGGACATTTCCTTTGACACCGTAAGCTTCATTGCTCTAAGAGGTATCCCGTTGCAGATTTCAAGAAAACTGTGTTGGCAAACTGATGACTGAAGAGAAAAGTGAACCTCTGTGAGTTGCATTCACACATGGCAATGCATTTTCTCAGAACGCTTCCTTCCAGTTTTTGTCTGAGGATATTTCCTTTTTCACCATAGGCCACAATGAGCTCCCTAATATCACTTTCCAGAATCCACGAAAAGAGTGTTAGCAAACTGCTACCAGAAGTGAAACGTGAAGCTCTGTGTGATGAAGTCACATATCAAAAAGTATTTTCTGACAAAGCTTCTTTCTAGCTATTATCTGGCGATATTTCCTTTTTCACCATAGGCCTCAATGCATTCCCAAATATCACTTTGCAGACACCACGAAAACACTGTCAGCAAACTGCTTCATGAAGACTAAGTTGTAACTCTGTGAGATGAATTCACGTATCACTAAGAAGTTTCTCACAAAGCTTCCTTCACGTTTTTAATTGAGGATTATCCTTTATCAGCGTAGGCCTCTATGCGACCCAAACTAGTTCTCTCAGTTTCCTCAAAGACAGTGTTAATCAACTGCTCCTTGTAATATAACTCTAACTCTGTGAGATGAAATCGCACATCACAGAGAATTTTCTAGGAAAGCGTCTTTCTAAATTTTATATGAGGATATTTCTTTTGACACCATCAGCTTCATTGCGCTAAGGTGTATCCCGTTTCAGATTACAAGAAAACTGATGACTGAAGAGAAAAGTGTACCTCTGTGAGTTGCATTCACACATGGCAATGCAGTTTATCAGAACGCTTCTTTCCAGTTTTTGTCTGAGGATATTTCCTTTTTCACCATAGCCCTCAATGAGCTCCCAAATATCACTTTGCAGAATCCACGACAACAGTGTTAGCAATCTGTTCCAAGAAAGGAAGGGTGGAACTCAGTGTGATGAAGTCACACATCAGAAAGCAATCTGTCAGAAAACTTCTCTCTAGTTATTATCTGAGGATATTTCCTTTTTCACCATGGGCCCCAATGGGCTCCCAAATATCACTTTTCAGAATCCACGAAAAGAGTGTTAGCAAACAGCTTCATGAGGACTAATTTGGAACTCTGTGAGATGAATTCACGGATCACAAAGAAGTTTCTCAGAAAGCTTCTTTCACGTTTTGAACTGATGATATTTCCTTTATCAGCGTAGGCATCAATGAGATCGAAAGTAGCCCTTCTCATGTTCCTCAAAGACAGTGTTAATGCACTACTCCAAGGAAATTAAGTGTAACTCTGTGAGATGAACTCACACATCACCAAGAAATTTCTAAGAAAGCTTCTTTCTAGTTTTCATCTGAAGATATTTCCTTTGTCTCCGTAAGCATCATTGCACTAAAAAGTATCCCATTGATGATTTCAAAAAAACTGTGTAAGCAAAATGATCACTGAAAGGAAACGTGTAACTCTGTGAATTGCACTCACACATCACAGTGCAGTTTCTCAGAAGGCTTCCTTTCAGCTTTGATCTGAAGATATATCCTTTTTCACCATAGCCCTCAATGAGCTCCCAAATATTACTTTGCAGAATCCACGACAACAGTGTTAGCAAACTGTTCCAAGTAGGGAAGGGTGGAACTCTGTGTGATGAAGTCACACATCAGAAAGCAATCTCTCCAAAAGCTTCTCTCTAGTTATTATCTGAGGATATTTCCTTTTCTTGAAATCTGCAACTAGAAAGAAGCAACTAGAAAGAATCTTTCTTAGTAACTTCTTCGTGATGTGTGAATTCATCTCACAGAGTTACACTTAAGTTTTTTGGAGCAGTGCATTAACACCGTCTTTGAGGAACCTGAGAAGGGCTACTTTGGATCGCATTGAGACCTACACTGATAAAGGAAATATCATCACTTCAAAACGTGAAAGAAGCTTTCTGAGAAACTTCTTTGTGATCTGTGAATTCATCTCACAGAGTTACAACTGAGTACTCATGAAGCAGTTTGCTGACACTCTTTTTGTGAAATCTGCAAAGTGATATTTGGGAGCTCATTGGGGCACATGGTGAAAAAGGACATATCCTCAGATAATAACTAGAAAGAAGCTTGGTGACAGATTGCTTT
>NW_022293644.1:159980-162176 GCF_002776525.5 Piliocolobus tephrosceles | reverse complement strand
AGACTTCCACCCTTCTTTTCTTGGAACAGTTTGCTAACACTGTTGTCATGGATTCTGCAATGTGATATTTGGGAGCTCATTGAGGGCTATGGTGAAAAAGGAAATATCCTCAGATCAAAGCTGAAAAGAAACTTTCTGAGAAACTGCACTGCGATGTGTGAATGCAACTCACAGAGTTCCACGTTTCTCTTCAGTGATCAGTTTGTAACACAGTTTTCTTGAAATCTGCAATTGGATACTTCTTAGCGCAATTAGGCTTATGGTGACAAAGGAAATATCTTCAGATGAAAATTAGAAAGAAGCTTTCTTAGAAACTTCTTGGTGATGAGTGAATTCATCTCACAGAGTTACACTTAAGTTTCTTGCAGCAGTGCATTAACACTGTCTTTGAGGAACCTGAGAAGGGCTACTTTGGATCGCATTGAGGTCTACGTGGATAAAGGAAATATCATCAGTTCAAAACGTGAGAGAAGCTTTCTGAGAAACTTCTTTGTGATCTGTGAATTCATCTCAAAGAGTTACAACTTAGTCCTCATGAAGCAGTTTGCTGAAACTCTTTTCGTGGTATCTGCAAAGTGATATTTGCAAGCCCATTGGGGCCCATGGTGAAAAAGGAAATATCCTCAGATAATAACTAGAGAGAAGCTTGGTGACAGATTGCTTTCTGATGTGTGACTTCATCACACAGAGTTCTATCCTTCCTTTCTTGGACAGTGTTAATGCACTGCTCCACGAAACGTAAGTGTAACTCTGTGAGATGAATTCACACATCACCAAGACATTTCTAAGAAGGCTTCTTTCTACTTTTAATCTGAAGGTATTTTCTTTGTCTCCGTAAGCTTCATTGCGCTAAGTATCCCATTGCAGATTTCAAGAAAACCGTGTTAGCAAACTGATCACTGAAGAGAAACGTGTAACTCTGTGAGTTGCCTTCACACATTGCAGTGCAGTTTCTCAGAAGGCTTCCTTTCAGCCTTGATCTGAGGATATTTCCTTTTGCACCATAGCCCTCAAAGAGCTCCAAAACATCACTTTGCGGAATCCATGACAAGAGTGTTAGCAAACAGTTCCAAGAATGGAAGGTTGGAACTCTGTGTGATGAAGTCACACATCAGCAAGGAATCTCTCAGAAAGATTCTCTCTAGTTATTATCTGAGGATATTACCTTTTTCACCATGGGTCCCAATGGGCTCCCAAATATCACTTTGCAGATTCCAAGAAAAGAGTGTTAGCAGACTGCTTCTTGAGGACTAACTTGTAAGGCTGTGAGATGCATTCATAGATCACTAAGAAGTTTCTTAGAAACCTTCTTTCACGTTTTGAACTGATGATGTTTCCTTTATCAACCTAGACCACAAAGCCATCCAAAGTAGCCCTTCTCAGTTTCTCCAAAGACAGTGACAATGCACTGATCCAAGGAATTTAAATGTAACTCTGTGAGATGAATTCACACATAAGCAAGAAGTTTCTCAGAAACCTTCTTCCTCGTTTTTAACTGATGATATTTCCTTTATCAGCGTAGGCCTCAAAGCGATCCAAAGTAACCTTTCTTAGGTTCTTCAAAGACAGTGTTAATGGCCTGCTCCATGAAACATAAGTGTAACTCTGTGAGATGAATTCACACTTCAACAAGAAGTTTCTAAGGAAGCTTGTTTCTAGTTTTCATCTGAGGATATTTCCTTTGTCACCATAAGCTTCATTTAGCTAAGACATATTCCATTGCAGATTTCAAGAAAACTGTTAGCAAACTGATTACTGAAGAGAAACGTGTAGCTCTGTGAGCTGCATTTACATATCGCAGTGCAGTTTCTCAGAAGGCTTCTTTCCAGTTGTGATCTGAGGATATTTCCTTTTTCACCATAGCCCTCAATGAGCTCCCAATATCACTTTGCAGAATCCACGACAACAGTGTTAGCAAACTGTTCTAAGAAAGCAAGGGTGTAACTCTGTGTGATGAAGTCACGCATCGAAAGCAATCTCTCAGAAACATTCTCTCTAGTTATTATCTGAGGATATTTCCATTTTCACCATGGGCCCCAATGGGCTCCAAAAGTCACTTTGCAGATTCCCCGTAAAGAGTGTTAGCAAACTGCTTCATGAGGACTAAGTTGTAACTCTGTGAGATGAATTCATATATCACTAAGAAGTTTCTCAGAAAGCTTCTTTGACGTTTTGAACTGATGGTATTTCCTTTAT
>NW_022293644.1:81948-159970 GCF_002776525.5 Piliocolobus tephrosceles | reverse complement strand
GACAACAGTGTTAGCAAACTGTTCAAAGAAGGTAAGGGTGGAACTCTGTGTGATGATGTCACACATCAGAAAGCAATCTCTCAGAAGGCTTCTCTCTAGTTATTATTTGAGGATGTTTCCTTTGTCACCATGGAAGCCAATATCACTTTGCAGATTCTACGAAAAGGGTGTTGGCAAATTGCTTCCTGAGGACTAAGTTGTAACTCTGTGAGATGAATTCACATATCACAAAGAAGTTTTTCAGAGAGCTTCTTTCACGTTTTGAACTGATGGTATTTCCTTTATGACCCTAGGCCTCTTTGCGATCCAAAGTAGCCCTTCTCTGGTTCCTCAAAGATAGTGGTAATGGACTGCTCCAGGAAACTTTAGTGTAACTCTGGGAGATGAATTCACACATCACCAAGAAGTTTCTAAGAAATCTTCTGTCTGGTTTTGATGTGAGGGTATTTCCTTTGTCACCGTAACCTTCATTGCACTAAAAAGTATCCCATTGCAGATTTCAAGAAAACTGTGTTAGCAAACTGATCACTGAAGAGAAACGTGTAACACTGTGAGTTGCATTCACACATCACAATGCAGTTTCTCAGAAGGCTTCTTTCCAGTTTTTATCTGGGGATATTTCCTTTTTCACCATGGGCCCCAATGGGCTACCAAATATCACTTTGCAGATTACACGAAAAGAGTGTTAGCAAACTGCTTCCTGAGGACTATGTTGTAACTCTGCGATCTGAATTCACAGATCATAAAGAAGTTTCTCAGAAAGCTTGTTTCCCGTTTTGAACTGATGTTATTTCCTTTATCAGCATAGGCCTCTATGCGATCCAACGTAGCCTTTCTCAGGTTCTTCAAAGACAGTGTTAATGGACTGCAGCACGAAACATAAGTGTAACTCTGTGAGATGAATTCACAGATCACCAAGAAATTCCTAAGAAAGCTTCTTTCTAGCTTTCATCTGTGGATATTTCCTTTGTATCCCATTGCAGATTTCAAGAAAACTGAAGAAAAACGTGTAACTCTGTGAGTTACATTCACACATCACAATGCAGTTTCTCAGAAGGCTTCTTTCCAGTTTTTATCTGGGGATATTTCCTTTTTCACCATAGCCCTCAAGGTGCTCCCAAATATCACTTTGCAGAATTCACGACAGCAGTGTTAGCAAACTGTTCCAAGAAGGGAAGGGTAGAACTCTGTGTGATGACGTCACACATCAGAAAGCACTCTCTCAGAAAGCTTCTCTCTAGTTATTATCTGAGGATATTTCCTTTTTCACCATTGGCCCCCAATGGCCTACCAAATATCATTTTGCAGATTACACAAAAAGAGTGTTAGCAAACTGCTTCCTGAGTCCTTAGTTGTAACTCTGTGAGATGAATTCACAGATCACAAAGGAGTTTCTCATTAAGCTTCTTTCCCGTTTTGAACTGGTGATATTTCCATTATCAGCGTAGGCCTCTTTGCGATCCACAGTAGCCCTTCTCACGTTCCTCAAAGACAGTGTTAATGGGCTGCTCCACGAAACATAAGTGTAACTCTGTGAGATGTATTCACACATCACAAAGAAGTTTCTAGAAAGCTTCTTTCTAATTTTCTTCTGAGGGTATTTCCTTTGTCACCATAAGCTTCATTGCACTAAGAAGTATCCCACTGCAGATTTCAAGAAAACTGTGTTAGCAAACTGATCACTGAAGAGAAACGTGTAACTCTGTGAGTTGCATTCACACATCGCAGTGCAGTTTCTCAGAAGGCTTCCTTTCAGCTTTGATCTGAGAATATTTGCTTTTTCACCCTAGCCCTCAATTAGCTCCCAATAACTCTTTGCAGAATCCAGGACAACAGTGATAGCAAACTGTTCCAAGAAGGGAAGGGTGGAACTCTGTGTGTTGAAGTCACACATCAGAAAGCAATCTCTCAGAAAGCTTCTCTCTAGTTATTATCTGAGGATATTTCCTTTTTCACCATGGGCCCTAAAGGGCTCCCAAATGTCACTTTGCAGATTCCACGAAAAGAGTGTTAGCAAACTGCTTCATGAGGCCTAAGTCATAACTCTGTGAGATGAATTCACAGATCACAAAGAAGTTTCTCAGAAAGCTTCTTTCACGTTTTGTACCAATAGTATTTCCTTTATCAGCATAGGCCTCAATGCGATCCAATGTAGCCCTACTCAGGTTCCTCATAGACAGTGTTAATGGACTGCTCCATGAAACATAAGTGTGACTCTGTGAGATGAATTCACACATCACCAAGAAGTTTCTAAGAATGCTTTTTTCTGGTTTTTATTTTAGGATATTTCCTTTGTCACCATCAGCTTCATTGCGCTAAGAAATATCCCAATACAGATTGCAAGAAAAGTGTATTAGCAAACAGATCAATGAGAAGGAAGGTGTAACTCTTTGAGTTGTATTCACAGGTCACAGTGCAGTTTCTGAGAACGCTTCCTTCCAGTTTTTATCTGAGGATATTTCATTTTTCACTATAACCCTCACTGATTTCCCAAATATCACTTTCCAAATTCCACGAGCACAGTCTTAGCAAAAGGCTTCATAAGGAGAAAGGTTTAAGTCGATGAGATGAATTCACAGATCACATTGAAGTTTCTCAGAAAGCTTCTTTCTCATTTTTCACGGAGGATACTTCCTTTGGCCCTATAATCTTGAAAGGGATCCGACATGTTAGTTCTCAGATTCCACAAAAACAGGGCTAGCCAACGACTCCACGAAATACTGGAGTAGCTCAGTGTGTTTAATTCACACATCACACAGCAGTTTCTCAGAATTCTTCTTTCTTGTTTGATCTGAGGCTATTTGTGGTCTCAGAGCGCCACGATGTGTCTTATTGCAGTTTCTGCGAAAACACTGTTAGCAAGCTTCTCAATGAAAACAATCATGTTACACTGTGAGTTGAATTCACCCACCACAAAGAAGGTTCTGAGAAGGCTTCTCTGCAGAGTTCCCTGAAGATATTTCATTACTTACTATGGGATTCAACGATATCCAAGACATCACTTCTGAGCTTCCACAAAGTCAGTGCTAGCAGACTCCTCTATGAAATAGTCGTGTAACACATAGAAATGAATTCACACATCACGAAGCAGTTTCCCAGAAAGCTTTATTCCGGTTTTTCTCGGAGAATATTTCCTTTTTCACCATAGCCCTCAATGAGCTTCCAATTATGACTTGGCAGAATCCACGACAACAGTGTTAGCAAACTGTTGCAAGAAGGGAAAATAAATCTCTGTGTTATGAATTCACACATCAGAGAGCAACTTCTGAGAAAGCTTCTTTCTAGCTATTATCTGAGGATATTTCGTTTTCACCATAGACCCAAATGCGCTCCCAAATATCACTTTGCAGATTCCACGAAAACACTGTTAGCAACTGCTTCATGAAGACTAAGCTGTTACTCTGTGAGGTGAATTCACATATCAAAAAGAAGTTTGCCACAAAGCTTCTTTCACGTTTTTAATTGAGGATATGTCCTGTAACAGCCTAGGCCTCAATGCGATCCCAGGTAGCCCTACTCAGGTTCCTCAAAGATAGTGCTAATCGACTGCTCCATGAAAAGTAATTGTTACTCTGTGAGATGAATTCACACATCACAAGGAAGTTTCTAAGAAAGCTTCTTTCTAGTTTTTGTCTGAGGATATTTCCTTTGTCACCGTAAGCCTCATTGCGCTCAGAAGTATCCAGTTGCAGATATCAAGAAAACTGTGTTAGCCACCTGATCTCTGAAGACAAAAGTGTAACTCTGTGAGTTGCATTCACACATCATAATGCAGTTTCTCAGAACGCTTCTTTCCAGTTTTTATCTGAGGATATTTCATTTTTCACCATAGCCCTCAATGAGCTCCCAAATATCACTTGGTAGATTCCACGACAACAGTGTTAGCAAACTGCTTCGTGAAGACCAAGTTGTAACTCGGATAGATGAATTCACATGTCACAAAGAAGTTTCTCAGAAAGCTACTTTCTAGTTTTTATTTGAGGATATTTCCTTTGTCACCATCAGCTTCATTGTGCTAAGAAATATCCATATGCAGATTGCAAGAAAAGAGTCTTAGCAACGGATCTATGAAAAGGAAAGTGTAACTCTGTGCGTTGCATGCACATGTCACAATGCAGTTTCTCAGAATGCTTCTTTCCAGTTTTTATCTGAGGATATTTCCTTTTTCACCATAGCCCTCAATGAGCTCCCAATTATCACTTGGCAGAATCCATGACAACAGTGTTAGCAAACTGCTGCAGTTAGGGAAAAGTGAATCTCTGTGTTATGAATTCACACATCAGAAAGCAACTTCTGAGAAAGCTTCTTTCTAGTTATTATCTGAGGATATTTCCGTTTTCACCATAGGCCTCAATGCACTCCCAAATATCACTTTGCACATTCCACGAAAGCACTGTTGGCAAACTGCTTCATGAAGACTAAGTTTTACTCTGTGAGATGAATTCACAAATCACAAAGAAGTTTGTCAGAAAGCTTCTTTCACGTTTTTAATTGAGGATAATTCCTGTAGCAGCCTAGGCCTCAATGCGATCCAAGGTAGCCCTCTCAGGTTCCTCAAAGACAGTGTTAATCGACTGCTCCATGAAACGTAAGTGTAACTCTGTGAGATGAATTCACATATCACAAGAAGTTTCTAAGAAAGCTTCTTTCTAATTTTTGTCTGAGGATATTTCCTTTGTCACCGTAAGCCTTATGGCGCTCAGAAGTATCCAACTGCAGATTTCAAGAAAACTGTGTTAGCAAACTGATTTCTGAAAAGTGTAACTCTTTGAGTTGCATTCACACATCATAATGCAGTTTCTCAGAACGCTTCTTTCCAGTTTTTACCTGAGGATATTTCGTTTTTCACCATGGCCCTCAATGAGCTCCCAAATATCACTTGGCAGATTCCACGGCAACAGTGTTAGCAAACTGCTTCATGAAGACAAAGTTGTAACTCGGTGAGATGAATTCACATGTCACAAAGAAGTTTCTCAGAAAGCTACTTTCTAGTTATTATTTGAGGATATTTCCCTTTTCACCATAATCCTCACTGGGCTCCCAAATATCACTTTGCAAATTCCACGAGAAGAGTCTTAGCAAACGGCTTCATGAGGAGTAAGGTGTAACTCTGTCAGATGAATTCACAGATCACATTGAAGTTTCTCAGAAAGCTTCTTTCCCATTTTTAACGGAGGATATTTCCTTTGGCCCTATAGTCTTCAAAGGGATCCGGAATATCAGTTCTCAGATGCCACGAAAACAGGGCTAGCCAACGGCTCCACGAAATACAGGAGTAACTCAGAGAGTTGAATTCACACATCGCAGAGCAGTTTCTCAGAAAGCTTCTTTCTTGTTTGAATTGAGGTTATTTGTGGTCTCGGAGCGCCACCGTGTGTCTTATTGCAGTTTCTGCGAAAACACTGTTAGCAAGCTTCTGAATGAAATCAATCATCTAACTCTGTGAGTAGAATTCACCCACAACAATGAAGTTTCTGAGAAGGCTTCTCTGCAGATTTCTCTGAAGATATTTCATTATTCACTATGGGATTCAAAGATATCCAAGACATCACTTCTGAGCTTCCACAAAGTCAGTGCTAGCAGACTCCTCCAAGAAAGAGTGGTGTAACACTTTGAAATGAATTCACACATCACAAAGCAGTTTCTCAGAAAGCTTCATTCCAGTTTCCCTCGGAGGATATTTCCTTTTTCACCATGGCCCTCAATGAGCTCCCAAATATCACTTGGCAGAATCCACGACAACAGTGTTAGGAAACTGCTCCGAGAAGGGAAAAGTGAATCTCTGGGTTATGAATTCACACATCAGAAAGCAACTTCTGAGAAAGCTTCTTTCTAGTTATTATCTGAGGATATCTCCGTTTTCTCCCTAGGCCTCAGTACACTCCTAAATATCACTTTGCACATTCCACGAAAACACTGCTAGCAAACTGCTTCATGAAGACTAAGTTGTTACTCTGTGAGATAAATTCACATATCACAAAGAAGTTTGCCACAAAGCTTCTTTCACGTTTTCAATTGAGGATATTTCCTGTAACAGCCTAGGCCTCAATGCGATCCAAAGTAGCCCTTCTCAGGTTCCTCAACGACAGTGTTAATCGACTGCTCCATGAAATGTAAGTGTAACTCTGTGAGATGAATTCACACATCACAAAAAGTTTCTAGGAAAGCTTCTTTCTAGTTTTTGTCTGAGGATATTTCCTTTGTCGCCGTAAGCCTCATTGCACTCAGAAGTATCCAATTGCAGATTTCAGGAAAACTGTGTTAGCCACCTGATCTCTGAAGAGAAAAGTGTAACTCTGTGAGTTGCATTCACACATCATAATGCAGTTTCTCAGAATGCTTCTTTCCAGTTTTTATCTGAGGATATTTCCCTTTTCAGCATAGCCCTCTATGAGCTCTCAAATATCACTTGGCAGATTCCACGACTACAGTGTTAGCAAACTGCTTCATGAAGACAAATTTGTAACTCGGTGAGATGAATTCACATATCACAAAGAAGTTTCTCAGAAAGCTACTTTCTAGTTTTTATTTGAGGATATTTCCTTTGTCACCGTCAGCTGCATTGCGCTAAGAAATATCCCAATGCAGATTGGAAGAAAAGAGTGTTAGCAAACGGATCAGTGAAAAGGAAAGTGCAACTCTGTGAGTTGTATTCACAGGTCACAATGCAGTTTCTCAGAACGCTTCCTTCCAGTTTTTATCTGAGGATATTTCCTTTTTCGCCATAACCCTCACTGGGCTCCCAAATATCACTTTGCAAATTCCATGAGAAGAGTCTTAGTGAACGGCTTCATGAGGAGAAAAGTGTAACTCTGTGAGATGAATTCACAGATCACATTGAAGTTTCTCAGAAAGCTTCTTTCCCATTTTTAACGGAGGATATTTCCTTTGGCCCTATAGTCTTCAAAGGGATCCGGAATATCAGTTCTCAGATGCCACAAAAACAGGGCTAGCCAACGGCTCCACGAAATACAGGAGTAACTCAGAGAGTTGAATTCACACATCGCAGAGCAGTTTCTCAGAAAGCTTCTTTCTTGTTTGAGCTGAGGTTATTTGTGGTCTCGGAGCGCCACCGTGTGTCTTATTGCAGTTTCTGCGAAAACACTGTTAGCAAGCTTCTGAATGAAAACAATCATCTAACACTGTGAGCTGAATTCACCCACAACAAAGAAGTTTCTGAGAAGGCTTCTGTGCAGATTTCTCTGAAGATATTTCATTATTCACTATGGGATTCAAAGATATCCAAAACATCACTTCTGAACTTCCACAAAGTCAGTGTTAGCACACTCCTCCATGAAATAGTGGTGTAACACTTTGAAATGAATTCACACATCACAAAGCAGTTTCTCAGAAAGCTTCATTCCGGTTTCTCTCGGAAGATATTTCCTGTGTCCTTAGACTCTTCAAACCTATCGGAAATATCAGTTCTCAGAATCCACAAAGACAGTGCTAGCAAACGGTTGCAGGAAATAGTGGAAATAGTAGAGTAACCGTAGCCCTCAATGAGCTCCCAAATATCACTTGGCAGAATCCACGACAACAGTATTAGAAAACTGCTGCAAGAAGATAAAAGTGAATATCTGTGTTATGAATCCACACATCAGAAAGCAACTTCTGAGAAACCTTCTTTCCAGTTATTATCTGAGGATATTTCCTTTTTCACCACAGACCTCAATGCGCTCCACAATATCACTTTGCGGATTCCACGAAAACACTATTAGCAAACTGCTTCATGAAGACTAAGCTGTTACTCTGTGAGATCAATTCACATATCACAAAGAAGTTTGCCACAACGCTTCTTTCACGCTTTTAATTGAGGATATTTCCTGTAACAGCCTAGGCCTCTATGCGATCCAAGTTAGCCCTTCTCAGGTTCCTCAACGACAGTGTTAATCGACTGCTTCATTAAACGTAAGTGTAACTCTGTGAGGTGAATTCACACATCACAAAGAAGTTCCTAAGAAAGCTTCTTTCTAGTTTTTTCTGAGGATATTTCCTTTGTCACCGTAAGCCTCATTACGTTCATAAGTATCCAGTTGCAGATTTCAAGAAAACTGTGTTAGCAAACTGATTTCTGAAGAGAAAAGTGTATCTCTGTGAGTTGCATTCACACATCATAATGCAGTTTCTCAGAACGCTTCTTTCCAGTTTTTATCTGAGGATATTTCCTTTTTCACCATAGCCCTCAATGAGCTCCCTCTATGAAACGAATACACACATCACAATGCAGTTTCTCTGAAAGTTTCTCTGCAGGTTTCATCGGAAGACGTTTCCTTACCCACCACTAGCCTCCGGGAGTCACTCAATATCACTTCAGAGATACTTCAAAGACAGAGTTTCGAAACTGGACAACATAGAATAAGCTTTAACTCTGTGAAGTGAATGCACGTATCAGAGAGCAGATTTTTCGAATGCTCCTTCCTCGATTTTATTTCAGTATATTTCACTATTCGCCATAGTTCTCAATGTGCCCCAAAATATCACTTTTTCGATTTCACAGTAACAGTGTTCAAACACTGCCTTGTGAGAAAAGAGGTAAAATTCCCTAAGTGGAATGCATACATCACAAAGTAGTTTCTCAGAAAGCTTCTATCCAGTTTTTAATCTGAAGACATGTCCTCTTTCACCGTAGGTGTGAATGTGCTCCTGAGTGTCCCTTCTCATATCTGTGCAGGACGGAGTTTGCTAACTACGTAATATAAGAAAACTTTTAACTATGCGAGATGAATAAATACATCTAACACCAAGCAGTTTCACAGAAATCTTCTTTCCAGTTTTTGTCTGAGGATATTTCCTTTTTCACCATAGCCCTCCCTATACCCCCGAAAGTCCCTTTGTAACTCTTTATCCAACAGGGATTCCGGAATCGTCTAGGAAAAGAAAGGTAAATTTCTGTGAGTGCAATGCACACGTCAGGAAGCAGCTCCTCAGAAAGCTTCTCTCCCGTTTCTATCTGAAGACGTTTCCTTTCTCACTTTAAGCCTCAAAGAGTCCTTAATATCCTTTCGCAGACTAAACAAAAACAGTGTTATGATACTGCTCAATAAAAAGAGAAGCTTAACTGTGTGAGCGGAATTCAAGTGACACAGAGCAGTTTCACAGAAAGTTTCCTTCTGGTTTCTCTCTGAGGTTATTTCTTCTTCAGGATATTCTTAAGAGCGTTTCCAAATGTCCTTTCTCAGATTCCACAGAAACAGAGCTTTCAGACTGCTCAGTCCAAAGATTGATTTAACTCTATGAGATGAATACAAACATCACAAAATCGTTGCGCAGAAAGCTGCTCTCCAATTTTCGATGGAAGACAATTCCTTGCTCGACACAGGCCTCTGATTGCCACTTAATATCCCTTCACAGAACCGTTAAATACCGACTTTCAAACTGGGAAATGTAGAGTAAGGTTTAACCCTGTTAAAAGAATGTATATGTCAGAGAGCAGTTTCTTCGAGTGCTTCTTTCTGTTTTTTATTGTACGGCATTTCACTTTTTGCCAT
Organism: Piliocolobus tephrosceles; assembly: GCF_002776525.5. Taxonomy (NCBI): domain Eukaryota; kingdom Metazoa; phylum Chordata; class Mammalia; order Primates; family Cercopithecidae; genus Piliocolobus; species Piliocolobus tephrosceles. The sequence goes on along the minus strand of NW_022293644.1, from coordinate 150,479 downwards.
AGTCTTCAATGTGCTCTGAATATATCTCTTTTGGTTTTACAGGAACAGTGTTCAAACTGTGCCTTATGAGAAGAAAGTTATAACTCCCTGAGTGGAATGCACACATCACCAAACAGTTTCTCAGAAAGCTTCTCTCCAGTTTTTATCTGACTATATTTCCTATTTCACCATAGCCCCGAATGTGATCCCAAATATCCCTTCGCGGATCCATCCACGAGGGAGTTTCCAAGCTGCGTAATGTAAAGAAAGCTTCGTCTATGTGAGATGAATAAACATAGCAAAAATCCGATTCACAGAAAGCTTCTTTCCAGTTTTTATCAGAAGAAATTTCCTTTTCCACCATAGTCCTGTATGTGCTCCCAAAGGTCCCTTCGTGGATCCATGCATGACAGTTTCCAAGCTGTGTAAGGTAAAGAAAGCTTTATCTATGTGAGATGACTACAAATATCACAGAGTGTTTCTTAGAAAGCTTCTTTCCAGTTTTTCTCTGAGGCTGTTTTCCTTTTCTCAATCGGCATCAACATGCTCCCGAATATCACTCGGTACGTGTTTCACCAAAAGGTTTCCCCGACGCTGTATGAGAAGAAAGGTGTAACACTGTGAGTGGAATGCACACGTCACAGAGCAGTTCCTCGGAAAGTTTCTCTCCTGTTTCGGTCTGAATATATTTCCTTTTTCACTGTAAGCCTCAAAGTGCTCCTGAATATCCCGTCACATGCTAGACATACACAGGGTTAGAACATTGCTCAATGAAAAGAGAAGCGTAAGTGAGTGAGAGGAATTAAGATGACACAGAGCAGTTTCACAGAAAGCTTTCTTCTGGATTTTTCCTGAGGATATTTCTTTCTCCATATTCTAAGGATCATTCCCAAATGTCCTTCCTCAGATGCCACAAAATCAGTGATTTCAAGCTGCTCAGTCAAAAGCATGGTTTAACTCTATGAGATGAATACACACATTGCAAAGCAGTTGCTCAGAAAGTTTCTCTGCAGGTTTCTTCGGAAGACATTTCCTTATTAACTACAAGCCTCCGGGCGTCACTAAATATCCTTTCACAGATTCTTCAAAGACAGAGTTTCGAAATTGAGCAACAAAGAGTAGTCATTAACTCCGTGAAGTGAATGCACATATCAGAGAACAGATTCCTGGAATGCTTCTTCCTCGATTTTATTTCATTATATTTCACCATTCACCATAGTCCTCAATGTGCACCGAAATATCACGATTTTGGTCTCACAGGAACAGTGTTCAAACACTGCCTTGTGAGAAAAGGGGTATAACTCCCTGAGTGGAATGCATACATCACAAAGTAGTTTCCCAGAAAGCTTCTATCCAGTTTTATCTGAAGATATCTCCTCTTTCACTGTAGGCCTGAATGTGCCCCTGAATGTCCCTTCACAGATCCGGGCATGTCGGAGTTTCCAAACTGCGTATTATAAGAAAAGTTTTAACTATGCGAGATGAATAAATATATGTAACACAAAGCAGTTTCACAGAAACCTTCTTTCCGGTTTTTGTCTGAGGATATTTCCTTTTTCACCATAGCCCTATACTCCCGAATGTCTCTGGGTAGCTTTTACTCCAAAAGAGATTCTGGAATCCTCTAGGAGAAGAAAGGTATATTTCTGTGAGAGGAATGCACACGTCACAAAGCAGGTCCTCAGAAAGCTTCTCTCCAGTTTCTATCTGAAGACGTTTGCTTTCTCACCGTGAGCCTCAAAGCGCTCCTCAATATCCCTTTACAGAATAAACAAAAACAATGCTATGATACTCTCAATGAAAAGAGAAGATTAACTATGTGAGCGGAATTCACCTGACACAGAGCAGTTTCGCAGAAAGCTTCCCTCTGGTTTCTCTCTGAGGTTATTTCTTTTTCAGGATATTCTAAGGAGCGTTTACAAATGTCCTATCTCAGATTCCACAGAAACAGTGATTTCACAGGGCTCAATCCAAAGAATGATTTAACACTATGAGATGAACACAAACATCACAAAAGAGTTGCACAGAAATCTTCTCTCCAATTTTCAATGGAAGACATTTCCTTGCTCGACAAAGGCCTCCGGTTGCCACTTACTATCCCTTCACAGAACCCTCAAAGACCGACTTTCAAACTGGGACATATATAGTATGCTTTAACCCTGTGAAAAGAATGGACGTGTCAGAGAGCAGTTTCTTTGAGTGCTTCTTTCTGCTTTTTATTGGACGACATTTCACTTTTTGCCATAGTCTTCCATGTGCTCTGAATATCACTCTTTTGGTTTTACAGGAACAGTGTTCAAACTGTGACATATGAGAAGAAAGTTATAACTCCCGTAGGGGAATGCACACATCACCTAGCAGTCTCAGAAAGCTTCTCTCCAGCTTTTATCTGACTATATTTGCTATTTCACCATAGGCCCGAATGTGATCCCAAATATACCTTCACGGATCCATCCACGAGGGAGTTTCCAAGCCGTGTAATGTAAAGAAAGCTTCAACTATGTGAGATGAATAAACATAGCAAAAAGGAGATTCACAGAAGAGTTCTTTCCAGTTTTTATCTGAAGAGATTTCCTTTTTCACCACACTCCTGAATGTGCTCCTGAAGGTCCCTTCGTGGATCCCTCCATGACAGTTTCCTAACTGCGTAATATAAAGAAAGCTTTATCTATGTTAGATGATTACACATATCACAGAGTAGTTTCCTAGAAAGCTTCTTTCCAGTTTTTGTCTGAGGCTATTTTCCTTTTCACCATCGACATCAACATGCTCCCCAATATCACTTGGTACCTGTTTCTCCAAATGAGTTACCCCGACGCTGTATGAGAAGAGAGGTATAACACCATGAGTGGAATGCACACGTCACAAAGCAGTTCCTGGAAAGCTTCTCTCCAGTTTTGGTCTGAACATATTTCCTTTTTCATCGTAAGCCCGAAAGTTCTTCCGAATATTCCATCACACGCTAAACATACACTGGGTTAGAAAACTGCTCAATGAAACTCGAGGCTTAAAGATTGAGAGGAATTATGACGAGACAGAGCAGTTTCATAGAAAGTTTCCTTCTGGATTTTACCTGAGGATATTTCTTTCTCCGTATTCTAAGGATTGCTCCCAAATGTCCTTCCTCAGATGCCACAAAAACCGTGATTTCAAACTGCTAAATCCAAAGAATGGTTTAACTGTATCAGACGAATACACACATCGCAAAGCAGTTGCTGAGAACGTTTCTCTGCAGGTTTCATCGGTAGACGTTTCTTCGTTCAGCAGAAGCCTCCGGGAGTCACTAAGTATCCCTTCACAAATTCTTCAAAGACAGAGTTTTGAAACTGGGCAACATAGAGTAAGCATTAACTCTGTGAAGTGAATGCACATATCAGAGAGCAGATTCTTGGAACGTTTCTTCCTCGATTATATTTCATTACATTTCACTATTCGCCATAGTCCACAATGCGATCTGAAATATCACTTTTTTGGTTTCACAGGAACAGTGTTCAAACACTCCCTCGTGAGAAAAGAGGTATAACTGCCTGAGTGGAATGCATACATCACAAAGTAATTCCTCTGAAAGCTTCTTTCCAGTTTTTATCTGAAGATATCTCCTTTTTCACCGTAGGCCTAAATGTGCTCCCGAATGTCCCTTTGTTTATCCGTGCATGACGGAGTTTTCAAACTGTGTAATATAAGAAAAGTTTTAACTATGTGAGATGAATAAATATATTTAACACAAAGCAGTTTCACAGAAATCTTCTTTCCAGCTTTTGTCTGAGGATATTTCCTTTTTCACCATAGCATTCCCTGTACTCCCAAATGTCTCTTGGCAGCTTTCTCTCCAAAAGGGATTCCAGAATCCTCTAGGAGAAGGACGGTATATTTCTGTGAGTGGAATGCACACGTCAGGAAGCAGCTCCTCAGAAAGCTTCTCTCCAGTTTCTATCTGAAGACATTTCCTTTCTCACCCCAAGCCTCAAAGCGCTCCTGAATATCCCTTCACAGAATAAACAAAAACAGTGTTATGATACTGCTCAGTGAAAAGAGAAGCCTAACTGTGTGAGCGGAATTCACGTGACACAGGGCAGGTTCACAGAAAGCTTCCTTCTGGTTTCTCTCTGAGGTTATTTCTTTTTCAGGATATTCTAAAGAACGTTTCCAAATGTCCTTTCTCAGATTCCACAGAAACAGTGATTTCAAACTGCTTAATCCAAAGATTGATTTAACTCTATGAGATGAATACAAATATCAGAAAAGAGTTGTGCAGAAAGGTTCTCTCCAATTTTCGATGGAAGATATTTCCTTGCTCGACACAGGCCTCTGGTTACAACTTACTATCCATTCGCAGAAACCTCAAAGACCGACTTTCAAACTGGGAAATATAGAGTAAGCTTTAACACTGTGAATAGAATGAACATGTAGAGAGCAGTTTCTCCGAGTCCTTCTTTCTGGTATTGATTGCACGACATTTCCCTTTTTGCCATAGTCTTCAATGTACTCCGAATATCACTCTTTTGGTTTTACAGGAACAGTGTTCAAACTGTGACTTATAAGAAGAAAATTATACCTCCCTGAGTGTAATGGACACATCACCAAGCAGTTTCTCACGAGGCTTCTCTCCAGTTTTTCTCTGACTATATTTCCTATTTGACCAAAGGCCCGAATGTGATCCCATATATTCCTTCATGGATCTATCCATGAGGGAGTTTCCAAGCTGTGTAATGTAAAGAAAGCTCCATCAATGTGAGATGAATAAACATAGCAAAAAGCAGATTCACAGAAAGCTTCTTTCTAGTTTTTATCTGAAGATATTTCTTTTTTCACCATAGTCCTGAACGTGCTACTGAAGGTCCCTTCGTGGATCCGTCCATGAGAGTGTCTATGCTGCATAATGTAAAGAAAGCTCTATCTATGTAAAATGATTACACATATCACAGAATAGTTTCCCAGGAAGCTTCTTTCCAGTTTTTGTCTGAGGCTACTTTACTTTTCACCATCGGCATCAACATGCTCCCAAATATCACTTGGTACCTGTTTCTCCAAAAGGGTTTCCCTGAAGCTGTATGAGAAGAGAGGTAAAACACTCTGAGTGGAATGCCCGCGCCACAAAGCAGTTCCTTGGAAAGCTTCTCTCCAGTTTTGGTCTGAGCATATTTCCTTTTTCACCATAAGCCTCAAGGTGCTCCTGAATATCCCATCACAAACTAAACATATACAGGGTTAGAAAACAGCTGGAGGAAAAGCGAGGCTTAACTGAGTGAGAGGAAATAAGACGACACAGAAGAGTTTCACAGAAAGGTTACTTCTGCATTTTACCTGAGGATATTTCTTTCTCCATATTCTAAAGATCGTTCCCAAATGTCCTTCCTCAGCTTCCACAAAAACAGTGATTTCAAGCTGCTCAATAAAAAGAATTCTTTAACTCTATGAGACAAATACACACATCACAAATCAGTTGCTCAGAAAGTTTCTCTGCAAGTTCCATCGGAAGACGTTTCCTTGCTCACCATAAGCCTCTTGGCGTCACTAAATATCCCTTCACAAATTTTTCAAAGACAGAGTTTCCAACTGGGCAACATAGAGTAAGCATTAACTCTGTGAAGTGAATGCACATATCAGAGAGCAGATTCTTGGAAAGCTTCTTCCTCGATTTTATTTCCATATATTTCACTATTCGCAGTAGTCCTCAATGCGCTCCGAAATATCACTTTTTCGGTTTCACAGGAAGAGTGTTCAAATGCTGCCTTTTGAGAAAAGTGGTATAACTCCAGAGTGGAATGCGTACATCACAAAGTAGTTTCTCACAAAGCTTCTATCCGGTTTTTGTCTGAAGATATCTCCTCTTTCATCGTAGGCCTGAATGTGTTCCCGAATGTCCTTTCGCGGATCTGTGCATGATGGAGTCTCCAAACTGCGTAATCAAGAAAAGTTTCAATGTAATATAAGAAAAGTTTTAACTATGCTAGATGAATCAGTATATCTAACACAAAGCAGTTTCACAGAAATCTTCTTTCCAGTTTTTGTCTGAGGATATTTCCTTTTTCACCATAGCTGTCCGCATATTCCCAGATGTCTCTTGGTAGCTTTTTCTCCAAAAGGATTTCCGGAATCCTCTCTGAGAAGAAAGGTATATTTCTGTGAGTGGAATGCACACTTCACAAAGCAGCTCCTCAGAAAGCTTCTCTCCAGTTTCTATCTGAAGACGTTTCCTTTCTAACTTTCAGACTGAAAGGGCTCCAGAATATCCCTTTCGCAGACTAAACAAAAACAGTGTTATGATACTGCTCAATGCAAAGAGGTGTTGGTTCCTCTCTGAAGTTAATTCTTTTTCAGGATATTCTAAAGACTGTTTCCAAACATCCTTTCTCAGATTCCAGAAACAGTGATTTCAAACTGTTCAATCCAAAGAGTGATTTAACTCTTTGAGATAAATACAAACATCACAACAGAGTTGCACAGAAAGCTTCTCTCCAGTTTTCGAAGGAAGACATTTCCTTGCTCGACACAGGCCTTCGGTTGCCACTTACTGTCCCTTCCCAGAACCCTCAAAGACCGACTTTCAAACTGGGAAATGTAGAGTAAGCTCCAACCCTGTGAAAAGAAAGGACATGTCAGAGAACAGTTTCTTCGAGTGCTTCTTTCTGTTTTTTATTGGATGCCATTTCACTTTTTGCAATAGTCTTCAATGTGCTCCAAATATGACTCTTGTGGTTTTACAGGAACAGTGTTCAAACTGTGCCTTATGAGAAGAAAGTTATAACCCCCTGAGTGGAATGCAACGTCATCAAGCCGATTCTCGGAAAGCTTCTCTCCAGTTTTTATCTGACTATATTTCCTATTTCACCATAGGCCCGAATGTGATCCCAAATATCCCTTTGCAGATCCATCCGGGAGGGAGTTTCCAAGCTGCGTAATGTAAAGAAATCTTCACTTTGTGAGGTGATCACACATATCACAGAGTAGTTTCCTAGAAAGCTTCTTTCCAGTTTTTGTCTGAGGCTATTTCCCTTTTCACCATCGGCATCAATATGCTCCTGAATATCACTTGGCACCTGTTTCTCCAAAAGGGTTTCCCTGATGCTGTATGAGAAGAGAGGTATAACACTGTGAGTGGAATGCACACGTCCTAAAGCAGTTCCTTGGAATGCTTCTGTCCAGTTTTGGTCTGAACATATTTCCTTTTTCACCGTAAGCGTCAATGTGCTCCCGAATGTCCAATCACATGCTAAACACACACAGGGTTAGAAAACTGCTCAATGAAAAGAGAGGCTTTGCTGAGTGATAGGAATTACGATGACACAGAGCAATTTCACAGAAAGCTTCCCTCTGGATTTTACCTGAGGATATTTCTTTCTCCATGTTCTAAGGATCGTTCCCAAACGTCCTTCCTCAAATTACACAAAGACAGTGATTTCAAGCTGCTCAATTCAAAGAATGCTTTAACTCTATGAGACGAATACACACATCACAAAGCAGTTGCTCAGAAAGTTTTCTGCAGGTTTAATCGGAAGACGTTTCCTTGCTTACCACAAGCCTCCGGGCGTCATTAAATGTCCCTTCACAGATCCTTCAAAGACAGAGTTTCGAAACTGGGCAATATAGAGTAAGCATTAACTCTGTGAAGTGAATGCACATATGAGAGAGCAGATTCTTGGAACGTTTCTTGCTCGATTTTATTTCAGTATATTTCACTATTTACCATAATCCTCAATGCGCTCTGAAATATCACTTTTTCGGTTTCACAGAAACATTGTTGAAACAGTTCCTTGTGAGAAAAGAGGTATAACTCCCTGAGAGGAATGCATACAGCAGAAACTAGTTCCTCAGAAAGCTTCTAGCCAGTTTTTATCTGAAGATATCTCCTCTGTCACCATAGGCGTACATGTGCTCCCGAATATCCCTTCGTGGAAGCGTGCATGACAAAGTTTCCAAACTGCGTAATATAAGAAAAGTTTTAACTAAGCGAGATGAATCAATATATCTAACACAAAGCAGTTTCACAGAAATCTTCTTTCTAGTTTTTGTCTGAGGATATTTTCTTTTTCTCCCAGCCCTCCCTATACTCCCGAATGTCTCTAGGTAGCTCTTTCTCTGAAAGGGACTCCGGAATCCTCTTTGAGACGAAAGGTATATATCTGTGAGTGAAATGTACACGTCACAAAGCAGCTCCTCAGAAAGCTTCTCTCCAGTTTCTATCTGAAGACGTTTTCTTTCTCACCGTAAGCCTCAAAGCGCCCCTGAAAACCCTTAACAGACTAAGCAAAAAGTGCGTTATGATACTGTTCAATGAAAAGAGAAGCTTAACTGTGTGAGTGGAATTCACGTGAAACAAAGCAGTTTCACAGAAAGCTTCCTTCTGGTTTCTCTCTGAGGTTATTTCTTTTTCAGGATATTCTAAAGAGCGTTTCCAAATGTCGTTTCTCAGATTCCACAGAAACAGTGATTTCAAGCTGCTCAATCCAAAGAATGATTTACTCTATGAGATTAATACAGGCATCACAAAATCGTTGCGCAGAAAGCTTCTCATCAATTTTCCATGGAAGACTTTTCCTTGCTTGACACATTCCTCCAGTTGCCACTTACTAACCGTTTGCAGAACCGTCAAAACTGATTTTCAAACTGGGAAATATAGAGTAAGCTTTAACCCTGTGAAAGGAATGGATATGTCTTCGAGTGCTTCTTTCTGTTTTTTATTGGACGACATTTCACTTTTTGCCATAGACTTCAATGTGTTCTGAATATCACTCTTTTGTTTTTACAGGAACAGCGTTCAAACTGTGCATATGAGAAGAAAGTTATACTGCCCTATATGTAATGCACACATCACCAAGTAGTTTCTATGAAAAATTTTCTCCAATATTTATCTGACTACATTTCCGATTTCACCATAGGCTTGAATGTGGTCTGAAATATCCCTTCACGGATCCATCCAAGAGGGAGTTTCCAAGCTGAGTAATGTAAGGAAAGATTTATCTATGTGAGATGAATATACATAGCAAAAAGCAGATTCACAGAAGGCTTCTTTCCAGTTTTTATCTGAAGATATTTCCTTTTTCACAATAGTCCTGAATGTGCTCCTGAAGGTCCCTTCGTGGATCCATCCATGACTGTTTAGAAGCTGTGTAATGTAAAGAAAGCTTTATCTATGTCAGATAATTACACATATCAGAGAGCACTTTCCTAGAAAGCTTCTTTCCAGCTTTTGTCTGATGCTATTTCCCTTTTCACTATCGGCTTCAGCATGCTCCCGAATATCACTTGGTACCTGTTTGTCCAAAAGGATTTCCCCGACGCAGTATGAGAAGAGAGGTATAACACTGTGAGTGGAATGCACACGTCACAAAGCAGTTCCTCGGAAAGCTTCTCTCCAGTTTCGGTCTGAACATATTTCCTTTTTCACTGTAAGCCTCAAAGTGATCCCAAATATCCCAACACATGCTAAACATACACAGGGTTAGAAAACTGCTCAATGAAAGGACAGGCTTAACTGAGTGAGAGGAATTAAGACGACACAAAGCAGTTTCACAGAAAGCTTTCTCCTGGTGTTTTCCTGAGGATATTTCTTTCTCCATATTCTAAGGATCATTCCCAAATGTACTTCCGCAGATTCCACAAAAACAGTGATTTCAATCTGCTCAATCCAAAGAATGGTTTAACTCTATGAGACGAATACACACATCGTAAAGCAGTTGCTCAGAATGTTTCTCTGCAAGTTTCTTCAGACGACGTTTCCTTGCTCACCACAAGCTTCCTGGCATCGCTAAATATCCCTTCACAGATTCTTCAAAGACAGAGTTTCAAAGCTCGGCAACAGAGGAAGCATTAACTCTCTGAAGTGAATGCACATATCAGAGAGCAGATTCTTGGAACACTTCTTCCTCGATTTTATATCAGTATATTTCACTATTCGCCATAGTCCTCAATGCACTCCGAGATATCATGTTTTTGGTTTCACAGGAACAGTGTTCAAATGCTGTCTTGTGAGAAAAGAGGTATAATTCCCTGAGTGCAAATCATACATCTCAAAGTAGTTTCTCAGAAAGCTTCTATCCAGTTTTATCTGAAGATATCTCCTTTTTCACCATAGGCCTGAATGTGCACCCGAATGTCCCCTTGCGGATCCATGCATGATGGAGTTTCCAAAATGCGTAATATAAGAAAAGTTTTAACTATTCGAGATGAATAAATATATCTAACACAAAGCAGCTTCACAGAAATCTTCTTTCCAGTTTTTATCTGAGGATATTTCCTTTTTCACTTTTCACCATAGCACTCCCTATAATCCTGATGTCTCTTGGTAGCTCTTTCTCCAAAAGGGATTCCAGAATCCTCTAGGAGAAGAAAAGTATATTTGTGTGAGTGGAATGCACATGTCACAAAGCAGCTCCTCAGAAACCTTCCCTCCAGTTTCTATCTGAAGATGTTTCCTTTCTCACCGTATGCCTCAAAGGGCTTCTGAATACCTTTTCGTAGACTAAACAAAAACAGTGTTATGATACTGCTCCATGAAAAGAGAAGCTTAATTGTGTGAGTGAAATTCATGTGACACATAGCAGTTTCACAGAAAGCTACCTTCTGGTTTCTCTCTGAGGTCATTTCTTTTTCAGGATATTCTAAAGAGCATTTCCAAGTGTCCTTCCTCAGACTCCACAGAAACAGTGATATCAAACTGCTCAATCCAAAGAATGATTTAACTCTATGAGATGAACACAAACCTCACAAAAGAGTTGCGCAGAAAGTTGCTCTCCAATTTTCGATGGAAGACATGTCCTTGTTCCACACAGGCCTCTGGTTGCCACTTACTATTCCTTCGCAGAACCCTCAAAGACCGACTCTCAAACAGGGAAATGTAGAGTAAGCTTTAACCCAGTGAAAAGAATGGACATGTCAGAGAGCAGTTTCTTAGAGTGCTTCTTTCTGTTTTTTATTGGATGCCATTTCACTTTTTGCCATAGTCTTCAATGTGCTCTGATTATCACTCCTTTGGTTTTACAGGAACAGTGTTCAAACTGTGCCATATGAGAAGAAAGTTATCACTCCTGAGTGGAATGCACACGTCACCAGACTGTTTCTCAGAAAGCTTCTGTCCAGTTTTTATCTGACTATATTTCCTTTTTCACCATAGGCCAGAATGTGACCCCAAATATCCCTTGGCAGATCCATCCACAAGGGAGTTTCCAAGCTGCATAATGTAAAGTAAGCCTCATCTATGTGAGATGAATACACATAGCAAAAAGCGGATTCACAGAAAGCTTCCTTCCAGTTTTTATCTGAAGATATTTCCTTTTCACCATAGTCCTGAAAGTGCTCCCAAAGGTCCGTTCGTGGATCCGTCCATGACAGTTTCCAAGCTGTGTAATGTAAAGAAAGCTTTATCTATGTGAGATGATTACACATAGCACAGAGTAGTTTCCTAGAAAGCTTCTTTTCAGTTTTTGTCTGAGACTATTTCCCTTTTCACCATTGGCCTCAACATGCTCCCGAATATCACTTATTACCTGTTTCTCCAACACGGTTTCCCTGACGCTGTTTGAGTAGAGAGGTATAACACTGCTAGTGGAATGCACACTTCACAAAGCAGTTCCTTGGAACGCTTCTCTCCAGTTTCGGTCTGAACATATTTCCTTTTTCATTGTTAGCCTCAAAGTGCTCTGGAATATCCCATCACATGCTAAACATACTCAGGGTTCGAAAACTGCTCAATGAAAAGATAGGCTAAACTGAGCGAGAGGAATTAAGATGAACAGAGCAGTTTCACAGAAAGCTTCCTACTGGATTTTTCCTGAGGATGTTTCTTTCTCCATAATCTAAGGATTGTTCCCAAATGTCCTTCCTCAGATTCCACTAGCACAGTGATTTCAAGCTGTTCAATGAAAAGAATGGTTTAACTCTATGAGACGAATACACACATCACAAAGCAGTTGCTCAGAAAGTTTCTCGGCAAGTTTCATCGGAAGATGTTTCTTTGCTCAACAAGCCTCTGGGTGTCACTAAATATCCCTTCACAGATTCTTCAAAGACAGTTTCAAAACTGGGCAACATAGAGCAACCATTAACTCTGTGAAGTGAATGCACATATCAGAGAGCAGACTCTTGGAACACTTCTTCCTTGATTTTATTTCAGTATATTTCACTATTCACCGTAGTCCTCAATGCGCTCTGAAATATCACTTTTCCAGTTTCACAGGAAGAGTGTTCAAATGCTGCCTTGTGAGAAAAGAGGTATAAGTCCCTGAGTGGAATGCATACATCACAAAGTAGTTTCTCAGAAAACTTCTGTCCAGTTTTATCTGAAGATATCTCCTCTTTCACCGTAGGCCTGAATGTGTTCCCGAATATCCCTTTGCAGATCCATGCATGACAAAGTTTCCAAACTGCGTAATATAAGAAAAGTTTCAACTATGCTAGATGAATAAATATTTCTAACACAAAGCAGTTTCACAGAAATCTTTCCAGTTTTTGTCTGAGGATATTTTATTTTTCACAATAGCATTCCCTATACTCCCGAATGTCTCTTGGTAGCTCCTTGTCCAAAAGGGATTCTGGAATACTGTAGGAGGAGAAAGGTATATTTCTGGGAGTGGAATGCACACGTCACAAAATAGCTCCTCAGAAAGCTTCTCTCCAGTTCCAATCTGAACACGTTTCCTTTCTCACTATAAGCCTCAAAGCATTCCTGAATATCCCTTCACAGACTAAACAAAAACAGTGTTATGATACTGCTCAATGAAAAGAGAAGCATAACTGTGTGAGTGGAATTCACGTGACAGAGAGACGTTTCACAGAAAGCTTCCGTCTGGTTTCTCTCTGAGGTTATTTCTTTTTCAGAATATTCTAAAGAGCATTTCCAAATGTCCTGTCTCAGATTCCATAGAGAGAATGATTTCAAACTGCTCAAATCATAGAATGATTTAACTCTATGAGATGAATACAAACATGACAAAAGAGTTGCGCAGAAAGCTTCTCTCCAATTTTCAATGGAAGGCATTTCCTTGCCTCACACTGGCCTACAGTTGTCACTTACTATCCCTTCACAGAAACCTCAAAGACCTACTATCAAACTGGGAAATGTAGAGAAAGCTATAACCCTCTTAAAAGAATGGAAATGTCAGAGAGCAGTTTCTTCATGTGATTCTTTCATTTTTTTGTTGGACGACATTTCACTTTTTGCCATAGTCTTCAATGTGCCCCGAATATCACTCTTTTGGTTTTACAGGAACAGTGTTCAAACTGTGCCTTATGAGAAGGAAGTTGTAACTCCTTGAGTGGAATGCACACGTCCCTAAGCAGTTTCTCAGAAAGCTTCTCTCCAGTTTTTATCTGATTATATTTCCTATTTCACCATAGGCCCGAATGTGATCCCAAATATCCCTTCGTGGAACCCCCCATGAGGGAGTTTCCTAGCTGTCTAATATAAAGAAAGGTTCATCTATGTGAGACGAATAAACATAGCAAAAAGCAGATTCACAGAATGCTTCTTTCCAGTTTTTATCTGAAGATATTTCCTTTTTCACTGTAGTCCTGAATCTCTTCCCGAATGTCCCTTCATGGATCTGTCCATGACAGTTTCCAAGATGTGCAATGTAAGGAAAGCTTTATCTATGTGAGTTTATTATACATATCACAGAGTAGTTTCCTAGAAAGCTTCTTTCCAGTTCTTGTCTGAGGCTATTTCACTTTTCACCATCAGCAACAACATGCTTCCGAATATCACTTGGTACCTGTTTCTCCAAAAGGGTTTCCCCGATGCTGTTTGAGAAAAGAGGTATATCACTTTGAGTGGAATGCACACGTTACAAAGCAGTTCCTCGGAAAGCTTCTCTCCAGTTTCAGTCTGAACATATTTCCTTTTTCACCATAAGCCTCAAAGTGCTCCCGAATAGCCCATCACATGCTAAACATACACAGGGTTAGTAAACAGCTCAATGAAAAGAGAGGCTTAACTGTATGAGAGGAAATAAGACGACACAGAGCAGTTTCACCGAAAGCTTCCTTCTGGATTTTACCTGAGGATATTTCTTTCTTCATAATCTAAGGATCGTTCACAAATGTCAGATGCCACAAAAACAGTTATTTCAAGCTGCTCGATCCAAAGAATGGTTTAACTCTATGAGACGAATACACACGATGCAAAGCAGTTGCTCAGAAACTTTCTCTGCAGGTTTCATCGGAAGACGTTTCCTTGCTCACCTCAAGCCTCTGGGCGTCACTAAATATCCCTTCATAGATTCTTCAGAGTTTCGAAACTGGGCAGCATAGAGTAAGCATTAACTCTGTGAATTGAATGCACATATCGGAGAGCAGATTCTTGGAACGCTACTTCCTAGATTTTATTTCAGTATATTTCACTATTCGCCATAGTCCTCAATCCACTGTGAAATATCACCTTTTCCTTTTCACACGAACAGTTTTCAAACGTTGTCTTGTGAGAAAAGAGGTAAAACACCCTGAGTGGAATACATACATAACAAAGTACTTTCTCAGAAAGCTTCTGTCCAGTTTTTATCTGAAGATATCTCCTGTTTCACCATAGGACTGAATGTGCTCCCAAATGTCCCTCGTGGAATGGACATGTCAGAGAGCAATTTCTTCAACTACTTCTTTCAGTTTTTCGTTGGTTGAAATTTGACTTTTAGTGACAGTCTTCAATTTACTATGAAAATCACCCTTTTGGTTTTACAGGGACACTGTTAAAACTGTGCCTATGAGAGGAAAGTTATAATTCCCTGAGTGGAATGCACACATCACTAAGCAGTTTCTCAGAAAGCTTCTCTCCAGTTTCTACCTGAAGACGTTTCATTTCTCATCGTAAGCCTCAAAGCGCTCCTGAACATCCCTTAGCAGATTAAACAAAAACAGAGTTATGATACTGCTCAATGGAAAGAGAAGCTTAACTGTGTGAGTGGAATTCATGTGACAAGGAGCAGTTTCGCAGAAAGCTTCCTTCTGGTTTCTCTCTGAGGTTATTTCTTTTTGAGGATATTCTAAAGAGTGTCTCCAAATGTCCCTTCTCACATTCCACAGAAACAGTGATTTCACGCTGCTCAATCCAAAGAATTATTTCACTCTATGAGATGAATACAAACATCACAAAGATGTTGCGTGGAAAAAGTTGTCCCTTCGCGGATCCGTGCATGACGGAGTTTCCAAACTGTGTAGTATAAGAAAGGTTTTAACTATGCGAGATGAATCAATATATCTAACACAAAGCAGTTTCACAGAAATCCTCTTTCCAGTTTTTGTCTGAGGATATTTCCTTTTTCACCATAGCCGTCCCTATACTCCCAAATGTCTCTTGGTAGTTGTTTCTACAAAAGGGATTCTGGAATCCTCTATGAGAAGAAAGGAATTTTTCTGTGAGTGGAATGCACACCTCACAAAGTAGCTCCACAGAAAGCTTCCCTCCAGTTTCTATCTGAAGAAGTTTCCTTTCTCACCGTAAGCCTCAAAGAGCTCCTGAATATCCCTTCGCAGACTAAACAAAAACACTGTTATGATACTGTTCAATGCAAAGAGAAGATTAACTGTGTGAGTGGAATTCACCTGACAGAGAGCAGAAAGCTTCCTTCTGATTTCTCTCTGAGGTTATTTGTTTTTCAGGATATTCTAAAGAGCGTTTCCAAATGTCCTTTCTCAGATTCCACAGAAACAGTTATTTCAAACTGTTCAATCCAAAGAACGATTTAACTCCATGAGATGAAGACAAACATCAGAAAAGAGTTGCCCAGAAAGCTTCTCTCCAATTTTCGATTGAACACATTTCCTTGCCAGACAGAGGCCTCCGTTTGACACTTACAATCTATTTGCAGAACCTTCAATGTTCAACTTTGAAACTGGAAAATGTATAGTAAGCTTTAACCCTGTGAAAATTATGGACATATCAGACAGCAGTTTCTTGGGGTGCTTCTTTCTGTTTTTTATTGGATGATATTTCATTTTTGCCAGTCTTCAATGTGCTCCGAATATCACTCCTTTGATTTTACAGAAACAGTGTTCAAACTGTGCCTTATGTGAAGAAAGTTATAACTCCCTGAGAGGAATGCCGACATCACCAAGCAGTTTCTCAGAAAGATTCTCTCCAGTTTTTATCTGACTATGTTTCCTATTTCACCATAGGCCCGAATGTGATCCCAAATATCCCTTCGTGGATACATCCACGAGGGAAGATCCAAGCAGCGTAATGTAAAGAAAGCTTCATCTATGTGAGATGAATAAACATAGCAAAAAGCAGATTAACAGAAAGCTTCTTTTCAGTTTTTATCTGAAGATATTTCTATTTCACCATCATCCTGAATGTGCTCCCGAATGTCTCTTCATGGAATCGTCCATTATAGGTTCTAAGCTGCGTAATGTAAAGAAAGCTAAATCTATGTAAGATGATTACACATATCACAGAGTAGTTTCCTAGAAAGCTTCTTTCCAGTTTTTGTCTCATGCTATTTCCCTTTTCAGCATCAGCATCAACATGCTCCCGAATATCACTTGGTACCTGTTTCTCCAAAAGGGGTTCCCCAATGCTGTATGAGAAGAGAGGTATAACACTGTGAGTGGAATGCACACGTTACAAAGCAGTTCCTCGGAAAGCTTCTCTCCAGTTTCGGTCTGAACATATTTCCTTTTTCACCATAAGCCTCAAAGTGCTCCTGAATATCTCATCACACGCTAAACATACAAAGGGTTAGAAAACTTCTCAATGAAAAGAGAGGCGTAACTGAGCGATAGGAATTAAGAAGACACAGAGCAGTTTCAGAGAAAGCTTCCTTCTGGATTTTACCTGAGAATATTTCTTTCTCGATATCTTAGGATCATTCCCAAATGTCCTTCCTCAGATTCCATAGAAACAGTGATTTCAACCTGCTCAATCAAAAGAATGGTTTAACACTATGAGACAAATACACACATCACAAGGCAGTTGCTCAGAAAGTTTCTCTGCAAGTTTCATTGGAAGACTTTTCCTTGCTCACCACAAGCCTCCGGGCGTCACTAAATATCCTTTCACAGATTCTTCAAAGACAGAGATTCGAAACTGGTCAACATAGAGTAAGCATTAACTCTGTGAAGTGAATGCACATATCAGAGAGCAGATTCTGGGAACGCTTCTTTGTCGATTTTATTTCAGTATATTTCACTATTTGCCAGAGTCCTCAATGCGCTCTTAAATATCATGTTTTCGGTTTCACAGGAACAGTTGACTCCATGAGTGGAATGCATACATCACAAAGTAGTTTCTCAGAAAGCTTCTATCCAGTTTTTATCTGAAGATATCTCCTCTTTCACCGTAGGCCCAAATGTGCTCCCGAATGTCCCTTTGCGGATCTGTGCATGACGGAGTTTCCAAACTGCATATTATAAGAAAAGTTTTAACTATGCGAGATGAATAAATATATCTAACACAAAGCAGTTTCAGAGAAATCTTTTTTCCAGTTTTTGTCTGAGGATATTTCCTTTTCCATCACAGCTGTCCTTATACTCCCAAATGCCTATTGGTAGCTTTTTCTCCAAAATGGATTCTGGAATCCTCTATTAGAAGAAAGGTATATTTCTGTGAGTGGAATGTACACGTCACAGAGCAGCTCCTCCGAAAGTTTCTCTCCAGTTTCTATCTGATGACATTTCCATTCTCACCGTAGGCCTCAAAGGGCTCCTGAATATACCTTTTGCAGATGAAAAAAACCAGTGTTATGATACTGCTCAATAAATAGAGAAGCTTACTGTTTGAGCGAAATTCTCGTAAAACAGAGCAATTTCACAGAAAACTTCCTTCTGGATTTTACCTGAGGATATTTCTTTCTCCATATTCTAAGGCTCGTTCCCAAATGTCCTTCCTGAGATTCCACAAAAACAGTGATTTCAAGCTGCTCAATCAAAAGAATGGTTTAACTCTATGAGACGAATACTGACATCATCAAGCAGTTGCTCAGAAAGTTTCTCTGCAGGTTTCATCAGAAGACGTTTCCTTGCTCATCACAAGCCTTTGGGTGTCACTACACATCCCTTCACAGATTCTTCAAAGACAGAGTTTCGAAACTGGGCAACATAGAGTAAGCATTAACTCTGTGAAGTGAATGCACATATCAGAGAGCAGATTCTTGGAATGCTTCTTCCTCGATTTTATTTCAGTATATTTCACTATTCACCATAGTCCTCATTGCGCTCCAAAATATCACTTTTTCGGTGTCACAGGAACAGTGTTCAAATACTGCCTTGTGAGAAAACAGGTATAACTCCTTTAGTGGAATGCATCTATCACAAAGTAGTTTCTCAGAAAGCTTCTATCCAGTTTTTATCTGAAGATATCTCCTCTTACACCGTAGGCCTGAATGTGCTCCCAAATGTCCTTTCCTGGATCCATGCATGACGGAGTTTCCAAACTGCATAATATAAGAAAAGTTTTAAGAATGCGAGATGAATCAATATATCTAACACAAAGCAGTTTAACAGAAATCTTCTTTCCACTTTTTGTCTTGAGGATATTTCCTTTTTCACCAAAGCCATTTCTATACACCCGAATGTCTCTTGGTAGCTTTTTCTCCAAAAGGGATGCCGGAATCCTCTATGAGAAGAAAGATATTTCTGTGACTGCAATGCACACTTCACAAACCAGCTCCTCAGAAAGCTTCTCTCCAGTTTCTATCTGAAGACGTTTCCTTTTTCACCGTAAGCCTGAAAGCGCTCCTGGATATCCCTTCACAGATTACACAAAAACACTGTTATGATACTGCTTAATAAAAGAGAACCTTAATTGTGTAAGCGGGATTCACGTGACAGATAGTAGTTTCACAAAAAGCTTTTGTCTTCTTTCTCTCTGAGATTATTTCCTTTTTGGGACATTCTAAAGAGTGTTTCCAAATGTCCTTTCTCAGATTCCACAGAAAGAGTGCATTACAAAACTTCCATCCAAAGAATGATTGAACTCTATGAGATGGATACAAGCATCACAAAAGAGTTGTGCAGAAAGCTTCTTTCCAATTTTCATTGGGAGACATTTCCTTGCTTGACACAGGCCTCCATTTGCAACTTACTATCCCTTCGCAGAACCCTCAAAGACTGACTTTCAAACTGGAAAATGTAGAGTAAGCTTTAATCTTGTGAATAGAATGGACATATCAGAGAGCAGTTTCTTCGAGTGTTTCCTTCTGTTTTTTATTGGATGACATTTCAATTATAGCAATAATCTTAAATCTGCTCTGAATATCACTCTTTTGGTTTTACCGGAACAGTGCTCAAACTGTGCCTTATGAGAGGAAAGTTATAACCCCCTGAGTGGCATACACACATCAGAAAGCAGTTTCTCAGAAAGCTTCTCTCCAGTTTTTATCTGACCATTTTTCCTATGTCACCATACGCCCGAATATGATCCCAAATATCCCTTCTCAGATCCATCCATGATTGAGTTTCCAAGCTGCGTAATGTAAAGAACGCTTCATCTATGTGAGATGAATAAATATAGCAAAAAGCAGATTCACACAAAGCTTCTTTCCAGTTTTTATCTGAAGATATTTACTTTTTCACCATAGTCCTGAATGTCCTCCCTAATGTCCCTTCTTAGATCCGTCCCTGAGAGTTTCCAAGCTGCATAATATGAAGAAAGCTTTATCTATGTGAGATGATTACACATATCACAGAGTAGTTTCCTAGAAAGCTTCTTCCAGTTTTCACAAAGGAGTATCACAGAATGTTTCTTTCCAGTTTTTGTCTGAAGCTATTACCCTTTTTGCCATCGGCATCAACATGCTCCAGAATATCACTTGGCACCTGTTTCTCCAAAAGGGCTTCCCCAACACTGCATGAGAAGAGAGGTGTGACGCTTTGAGTGAAATGCACACATCACAAAGCAGCTCCTCAGAAAGCTTCTCTCCAGTTTCGGTCTGAACATATTTCCTTTTTCACCGTAAGCCTCTAAGTGCTCCCGAATATCCCATCACATGCTAAACATACACAGGGTTAGAAAACTGCTCAATGAAAAGAGAGACATAACTGAGCGAGAGGAATTAAGACAACACAGAGCAGTTTCAGAGAAAGCTTCCTACTGGATTTTTCCTGAGGATATTTCTCTCCTCATAATCTAAAGATCTTTCCCAAATTTCCTTCCTCAGATGCCACAAAAACAGTGATTAAAAGCAGCTCAATCAAAAGAATGGTTTACCTCTATGAGAAGAATACATACATTGCAAAGCAGTTGCTCAGAAAGTTTCTCTGTATGTTTCATCGGAAGACGTTTCCTTGCTCACCACAAGCCTCCGGGCATCACTAAATATCGCTTCACAGATTCTTCAAAGATAGAGTTTTGAAAGTGGGCAACATACAGTAAGCATTAAATTTGTGAAAGGAATGCACATATCAGAGAGCAGATTCTTGTAACACTTCTTCCTCGATTTTATTTCAGTATGTTTCACTATTCGCCATAGACCCCAATGTGCTCCAAATACCACTTTTTCCATGTCACAGGTACAGTGTTCAAATGCTGCCTTGTGAGAAAAGAGGTATAACACCCTCAGTGGAATGCATAAATCACAAAATAGTTTCTCAGAAGGCTCTATCCAGTTTTATGACAGAAGTTTTCTGAGGAGCTGCTTTGCGACGTGTGCATTCCACTCACAGAAATCTACATTTTTTCTCCTAGTGGATTCCGGAACCCCTTTTGGAGAAAAAGCTACCAAGAGACAAACGGGAGTACAGGGACGGATATGGTGAAAAAGGAAATATCCTCAGACAGAACTGTAGAGAAAATTTCTGTGGAACTGCTTCGTGTTAGATATATCCATTCATCTAGCATATTTCAAACATTTCTTATATTACACAGTTTGGAAATCCGTCATGAATGTATCCACGAAGTGACTTTTGGGAGCACATTCAGGCCTACGGTGAAAGAGAAGATATCATCAGATAAAAATTGGATAGAAGCTTTCTGAGAAAATACTTGTGATGTATGCATTCTGCTCAGTTTGTTATACCTCTTTTCTCACAAGGCAGTGTTTAAACACTCCTCCTGTGTAACCAAAAATGTGATATTTCGGAGCACATTGTGGACTATGGCAGATAGTGAAATATACTGAAAAGAAATTGAGGAAGAAGCGTTCCAAGAATCTGCTCTCTGATATGTGCATTCACTTCACAGAATTTATGCTCACTCTATTTTGCCCAGTTTCGAAATTCTGTCTTTGAAGAATCTGTGAAGGGATATTTAGTGACACCCAGAGGCTTGTGGTGAGCAAGGAAACATCTTCCTATGAAACCTGCAGAGTAACTTTCCGAGCAACTGCTTTGCGATGTGTGTATTCGTCTCATATATTTAAACCGTTCTTTGGATTAAGCAGCTTGAAATCACTGTTTTTGTGCAATCTGAGGAAGGACATTTGGGAACAATCCTTAGAACATGGAGAAAAACACATCCTCAGGTAAAATCCAGAAGGAAGCTTTCTGTGAAACTACTCTGTGTCGTCTTAATTCCTCTTGCTTAGTTAACGCTCTCCTTACATTGAGTAGTTTTATAACCCTGTGTATGTTTAGCATGTGATGGGACATTCAGGAGCACTTTGAGGCTCACGGTGAAAAAGGAAACATGTTCAGACCGAAACTGGAGAGAAGCTTTCCGAGGAACTGCTTTGTGACGTGTGCATTCCACTCACAGTGTTATACCTCTCTTCTCATACAGCGTCGGGGAAACCCTTTTGGAGAAACAGGTATCAAGTGATATATGGGAGCATGTTGATGCCGATGATGAAAAGGGAAATAGCCTCAGACAAAACCTGAAAAGAAGCTTTCTAGGAAACTACTCTGTGATATGTGTAATCTTGTCACAGAGATAAAGGTTTCCTTACTTTACACAGCTTGAAAACTGTCATGGACGGATCCATGAAGGGACTTTCGGGAGCACACTCAGGACTGTGGTGAAAAAGGAAATATCTTCCGATAAAACTGGAAAGAAGCTTCCTGTGAATCTGCTTTTTTCTATGTTTATTCTTCTCACATAGATGAAGCTTTCTTTACATGATGCAGCTTGGAAACTCCCTCGTGGATGGATCCACAAAGTGATATTTGGGATCACATTCGGGCCTATGGTCACATAGGAAATAGAGTCAGATAAAAACTGGAGAGAAGCTTTCTGAGATTCTGCTTGGTGATGTGTGCATTCCATTCAGGGAGTTTTAATGTTCTTCTCATAAGGCTCACTTTGAACACTGCACTGTTTCTGTAAAACCAAAAATGATTTTCGGAGCACATTGAAGACTATGTCAAAATGACGTCCAAAAATGACGTCCAATAAAAAACAGAAAGAAGCACTCGAAGAAACTGCTCTCTGACATACCCATTCTTTTCACAGCGTTACATCTTATTCTACATTTCCCAATTTGTATTTCAGCTGCTGAGGGTTCTGCGAAGTGAGAGTAAGTGGCAACTGAATGCCTGTGTCGAGCAAGGAAATGTCTCCCATCGAAAATTGCCTAGAAGCTTTCTGCATATCTCTTTTGTGATGTTTGTATTTATCTCAAAGAGTTAAATCATTCTTTGGATTGAGCAATTTGAAATCACTGTTTCTGTGTAATCTGAGAAAGGACATTTGGTGACGCTCTTTAGAATACCCTGAAAAAGAAATAACCTCAGAGAGAAACCAGAAGGAAGCTTTCTGTGAGCCAGCTCTATGTCACGTGAATTCCACACATGCAGTTATGCTTCTCTTTTCATTGAGCAGTATCATAAAACTGTTCTTGTTTAGACTGCGAATGGATATTCAGGATTGATTTGAGGGTTACGGTGAGAAAGGAAACCACTTCAGATAGAAACTGGAGAGAAGCTTTCTGAGTAGCTGCTTTGTTATGTGTGCATTCCACTCACAGAAATATACCATTCTTCTCCTAGAGTATTCTGGAATCGCTTTTGGGGAAAAATCTACCAAGAGACACTCAGGAGTATAGTGATGGCTATGGTGAAAAATGAAATATTCTCAGACAAAAACTGGAAAGAAAATTTCTGTGGAACTGCTTCGTTTTAGATATATCTATTCATCTCGCATAGTTAAAACCTTTCTTATATTATGCAGTTTGGAAACTCTGTCATGCACCGATCTGCAAAGGGACATTCAGGAGCACATTCTGGCCTTTGGTGAAAGAGGAGATATCATCAGATGAAAACTCGAAAGAAGCTTTCTGAGAAACTACTTTGTGATGTATGTATTCCACTCAGGGAGTTATACCTTTTTTCTCACAAGGCAAGGTTTGAACACTCTTCTTGTGAAACCGAAAAAGTGATATTTCGGATTGCATTGAGGACTATGGCAAATAGCGAAATATACTGAAAGAAAATCGAGAAAGAAGTGTTCCAAGAATCTGCTCTCTGAGACGTGCATTCACTTCAGAGAATTCATGCTTACTCTATGTTGCCCAATTTAGAAATTCTGTCTTTGAAGAATCCGTGAAGGGACATTTAGTGGCGCCCAGAGGCTTGTGGTGAGCAAAGAAACATCTTCCGATGAAACCTGCAGAGTAACTTTCTGAGCAACTGCTTTGCGATGTGCGTGTTCGTCTCCTAGATTTAAACTGTTCTTCGGATTGAGCAGATTGTAATCACTGTTTTTGTGCAATCTGAGGAAGGACATTTGGGAATGATCCTTAGAACATGGAGAAAGAAATATCCTAAGGTAAAATCCAGAAGGAAGCTTTCTGTGAATCTACTCTGTGTCGCCTTAATTTCTCTCACTTAGTAAAGCCTCTCCTTCCGTTGAGTAATTTTATAACCCTGTGTATGTTTAGCACGTGATGGGACATTCGGGAGCACTTTGAGGCTTACGGTGAAAAAGGAAATATGTTCAGACGGAAACTGGAGGGAAGCTTCCCATGGAACTGCTTTGTCATGTGTGCATTCCTCTCACAGAAATATACCTTTGTTCTCCTAGAATATTCCAGAATCCCTTATGGAGAAAAAGGTACCAAGAGACATTTGGGAGTACAGGGACGGTTATGGTGAAAAAGGAAATATCCTCAGACGAAACTGCAGAGCTGATTTCCTTGAAAGTGCTTCATGTTAGATATATGTATTCACCTCGCATAGTTCAAACCTTTCTTATATTATGCAGTTTGGAAACTCTGTCATGCACGAATCCGTGAAGGGACATTTGGGAGCACATTCAGGCCTATGGTGAAAGACGAGATATCTTCAGATAAAAACTGGACAGAAGTTGTTTGAGAAACTACTTGTGATGTATGCAATCCACTCAGGGACTTATACCTCTTTTCTCACAAGACAGTGTTTAAACACAGTTGCTGTGTAACCGAAAAAGTGATATTTCAGAGTGCATTGAGGACTATAGCAAATAGTGAAATATACTGAAATAAAATCAAGAAAGAAGCATTCCAAGAATCTCCTCTCCGATATGTGCATTCACTTCACATAACTTACGCTTACTCTATGTTGCCCAGTTTCGAAATTCTGTCTTTGAAGAATCTGTGATGGGATATTTATTGATGCCTGGAGGCTTGTGGATAGCACGGAAATATCTTCCGATGAAACCTGCAGAGTAACTTTCTGAGCAACTGCTTTGCGATGTGTGTATTCATCTCACAGTTTTAAACCATTCTTTAGATTGAGCAGATTGAAATCACTGTTTTTGTGGAATCTGAGGAAGAACATTTGGGAACGATCCTTAGAACATGGAGAAGGAAATATCCTCAGGTAAAATCCAGAAGGAAGTTTTCTGTGAAGCTACTCTGTGTCATCTTAATTTCTGTCGCTTAGTTAAGACACTTCTTACTGATTTGTTTTTCTAAGACCACCAGAGCGAGCACAAAAGAACCAGTGAGTAGGGAAGGGTAGGAGCAAAACTGCAAATTTATTTTTGATCACCTAGCTTCATGGAAGAAGGTGGGTAGGGAGAGGTCTCTAGGCCTCTGGCAAAGGAGGCCAAGAGAGTCACCGTGGAGCTCTTGGACGAAGTTCCTAATGCTGTTCCAACAGAAGTGGGCGACTGGGAAGTCCACGCGAGATGCTCACCTGGAGTGGCTTTCTAAGGAGTGGGAGGTAAATAGGCGGGGCACGGGTGTGTCGGGGGCGTTCCAAAGGTGCGACCACATAAATGTTTGTCTCTTCGGATTGACGTCACCTGGCGCATGCCCGGTTGATCTGCACCTTCCCGGGTGCCGGCTGCATTTTCGCACGCGCGACAAAAGTTGGTGATGAAGAACCCGGAAGTGCGCCATCTTGCCTTCGTGTATCCAAACAGTACTACCTTTTATTGATAATAGTGATAAGGGGCACCGTGGTCTGTCTGGCTACTTCCTGCTGTTAAGGGGCATCGTTAAGATCAGGGTCTACGGGTGGTATTTGGACATACGGATGAAGAATAAAATAAGGTACAGTATTAGTATAGGAATGAGAAATGTAAGCATTTTTTGTAATATGGGCAAAACCCAGAAGGAAGGTCCCAGCAAGGTTGGGGTATTAAGGTTCTGTATTTCAGTTTTTTATTTTATTGAGGGTTTGAATGTCAGTGTCTACTAGGCCTGACTTGGTAACATAATAGCAGCACTCTTCTCCAAGGAAGAGACAAGTGCCTCCTTTTTCAGCTGTAGTAAGTGTAGGTCTCGCCTGTTTTGGGCAGCTACTTGGGCTATTGAGGTAGTTCGGTGCTGCAGTGAGGCCAGGCTTTCAACTGGTTCCAATAACTAGAGGGAGGAAAACAGCCCATTTTTGTAAGCGATTGGCAGGAGGGTGTAGCTGCAGTGTCAGTTTGACTAGTTCAGCCTTGCTATACAGGGTGAGGCTGGGCACTAAGGATACTGGGACACAGAGAGATTGAGACTGAGTCAAGACAGTTTGGTTAAAGGTTTTAGAAAGGGATCCCTTGCAGCAGAAATAGCCTCCATTGGGGGCTGTTTAGCCTCCATTGGGCACCTGAGTATGATTACCCCAGGATGAATTTGGGGTTGAATAACAAAAAGGAAGGATTGGGCTATTTGGATTTTGGTATAGTGGTGCCTGGAGTGTGAGTAAATTGTGGGATGTTTGACCAGTTGTGTTGAAGGCCATGGGCAGGGGGCTGCCACAGGGGGGCCTTCTAAAGCCTCACAGAGGAAGCAATGGGAGAGATTTGTTATATTCACAGTGTAGATTAAGTTTAACCCTTGGCGGATAAGTGTGAGCCTTTAGAAGGGGTCTCTATTGTCCAGAGAGAATTCTGACAGCCTTAAGGAAGACAACAGGCAGATCTATGTACTACTGAGTGTGTTCGGCTGTCTTGTGACCAAGTTTCAGTTATGAAAAAAAATTGCCATACAGTAGGCGGACTAGCAAAGGTCTGAGTGTATGAGTGAGATAGCAATATAAGTATAAAATGAGACTTCATTTTCAGTGTAGTAACAGAGTGTCCCTTGCCACTGAAAATGTTTGATGAAGGTTAGAGAACAGGAGAACCACTGCTCTGGACTATTGTCTGGAGGTAGATATGGGTCTGGCGTTATGTATTGAAAGTCCGATAGGTGTATGTAGAGGATGGTGAGAAAGCGAGCTAAGCGCCAGGGGTCGGGGAGCATTAGATAGTCAAGGAAGTTTTGTAAGATTGAGGCGTGTGGGGGAAAGGTGAACTGATGTTCACTGATGGTTCTCGGTGGGGGCCCTTTTTAGCTGGGAAATATGAATCCAATGCGTGGGTCCTAGGAGTTTCACTGCTGTATGTGTAGACAGGAGGACAGTGTATGGGTCTTTTCACCTGGGCTAAGTCTTTTGCTTGGATATCTTTTAGGTATACTTGGTCTCCGGGACTGAGGGAGAGATGTGGGTTGTAGGCGTCTGTTGGAGGAGGGTGTGCTAACTCAGCGTGTTGTCTTAGGAGTTGTCTGAGAAGAGTAAGATATGGGAGGTAGTTCGCCAAAGGGGCGTGCAGGGAAGGTATTTGCTGGAGGGATAGGGGCCGTCCGTAGACTAATTCAAATGGACTGAGGCCTGTTGGGCTTCGAGGTGCTGCCCGCAGCCGGATCAGGGCTCAGGGAAGGAGAGTTACACACGACTGCCAGGTTTCCATTGAGAGTTTGGTGAGCTGTTGTTTGATGAGTCCGTTAGCCTTTTCCACCTTACCAGAAGACTGAGGCCTATAAGGGATGTGGAGTTTCCGAGTGATGTGTAGGAGGGCTGCCACCTGTCGGACTATCTTAGAGATGAATGCTGGTCCATTGTCGGATTGAAGAGTGACCGGGAGGCCAAACCTAGGGATAATATGATCAGTGAGTATAGTGGAAACAATGTTAGTTTTTTCTCCTGTGGTAGGATAGGCCTCTATCCACCCTGAAAAGGTGTCCACCAGGGTTAAGAGGTATTTGAATTTTTAATGTCTTGGCATATGTGTGAAATCAATTTGCCAATCTTCACCTGGTTGGTGTCCTCAGAGTTGATGGCTGGGATGGGGATGATGCAATATGCCTTGAGGATTTGCCTTTAGGCAGGTAGAGCACTGCTGGTTGATTGTGAGTGTTTTTGCAGTGTTGGAAAGGGGACGAGGGGCTTTAGAAAATTGTATAAGGCTTTGTGTCTTATATGTAAAAAATTATGTATGTCTGTTAGAATGGTATGGAGTTGTGTTTCAGGAATGACTAATTTGTTATTAATATATATCCAGTAACCTGTAGTTAGTTTGGCTGTTGGATTTTGTAATAGCTTAGCCTTTTCTTCCTCAGTATAATTAGGGGCATACTGGGGGAGAAGAACACAGACAGAAGGAGGCTTAGGGGTGGAAAATCCAGCGGCTGACATGGCAGTGACGTCAGCGAAATTGTTGCCAGCTGCTACCGGGTTAGATGAAGTTCGATGACTTTTACAATGTATAATGGCTACCTTGGAATTGGATGACAGTGCATCTAGTAGTTTGAGTATTTGGTTTTTGTTAATAATAGGGTTACCGCGGGTGGTTAAAAAGCCTCTCTCTTTCCAGATGACTGAATGGGTGTGTGCGATTAGAAAAGCATATTTAGAATCTGTGTATATGTTTACTGCTTTTCCTTTTGATAGTAGGAGTGCCTTGGTTAGGGCAGTGAGTTCTGCCTGCTGTGATGTGGTCTCTTGTGGTAGGGGTTTTGCCTCTAAAACTGAGGAGGAGGTAACTACTGCATATCCTGCCTGTCTGTTTCCTTGAGGGTTGATTAAGGAGCTACCACCACAAATAGGGTTAGTTGTGCATTCTGAAGGGGCCGGTCATGCAAGTGTAGGTGGCTGGGGGGTTGAGCCTCCAGGACCTCAGGACAAGAATGTTTAGTATGGGGTGGTTTAAGAGGGTCTGGCAGTAAAGTGGCTGGATTTAGAGAGGAGCAGACTTCTAAAGTAACAGTGGGGTCTCCTATGAATAAGAGATGGAAAATTTGGAGCCGGGATGGAATTAAGTGTCTAATACTTTTATGAGAGATGAGATCCTGAAGTCCGTGTGTGGAAAGAACTGTTAGGTTACTGCCTCTAATGAGCTTTTTTGCTTCCTGGGTCAGGCAGCCTGTGATGTTAACACATGCAGATAGTGTTGCCAGCCTTGTACAGTTGGGTCTAGTTGTTTGGGTAGATAGGCCATGGGGCAGTGGGTGCTGCCGACAGGCTAGGCTAAAAGAGCAACTATCACTTTCTGCCTTTCTTTTGTAAAGAGTTGGAAGGGACCCTGGAAAGCAGGAAGTGAGAGAGTGGGTTGTGAGAAAGGCAAGCTTTTAGGCGGGTGAAATGAGTCGAGATTACCTTGGGGTGGACAAAGGCCCATGTGGGGTTTCTTTAACTGTGGCGTATAAAGGTTTGGCTAAGATTCCAAAATTTGGGATCCAATGTCTGAAGAAGACTATTAGACCTAGGAAGGATTGAATTTCTTTTGCATTTTGAGGGGGAAAAAGTTTACGTATTAGGGCCAAGCGGTCAGTAGTTAGTGACTGGGTTGTTGGCATGATTTCAGTTCCTAAGAATATGACGGTTTGGCAAGAAATTTTTTCCTTCTGTTTAGATACTCTATAACTTAATGAGCCTAAACGGTTGAAGAGAGTTGCAGTATCTAGAAGAGAGTCTTGTTTGGTAGGGCTACAGATTAGGAGATCATCTACATACTGCAGAACTTTGCTATTAGTGAGAAGGCAGGAGGCAAGGTCTTTTGCTAAGGCATGACCAAAGAAATGGGGGCCATCCCGAAACCCCTGTGGGAGGACTGTCCATGTCAGTTGAGTGGAGATATGTGTGTCTGTGTCCTCCCATGTGAAAGCAAAAAGGAACTGGCAGTCTCTGTGTAGGGGTATGCTAACGGAAGCATCCTTAAGGTCCAGCACAGTAAAATAAGTAGAATTGGTGTGGATATGGTACAGAAGTGTGTGAGTTTGGAACTACAGGATGTGTTGGATGGATAGCCTCATTGACTAGCTGAAGATACTGTACTAACCTATACATTCCGTCTGCCTTCTTAACTGGAAGTATTGGAGTGTTACAGGGGGAATGTGTGCGGACAAGTATATGTTGGCTAAGTAGTCGTGTGATAATTGGCTTTAAACCTTGTAGATGTGTCGGAGAGAGAGAGAATTGGAGGCAGTTTGGGAAACGAGGTGGATCTTTGAGCTTGACAAGAACTGGTGGGTGGTGGGTAGCTATGACCAGGGTGGAAGTGTCCCACACTTGACGGTGTACAGAAATAAGGAAGATGGGGTGTGGGGGCGACATAGGAGGAGCGTGTGCACCTGCACAAAGCATGAGCAACAGGTCGTGAGGTGGTTGAAGGGGAGTGGATGCGATGGTCGGAATGTATATGGAGGCCTTTAAGGTGCTCAGGATGTCTCGGCCTAGTAAGGGGGTAGGGCATGGGGGTATGATGAGGAATGAGTGTGCAATGTAGTTGTTGGCCAGGCAGCAATTAAGGAGTGGAGTTTTTCATGGAGTGGATGGCTTTCCGTCTACTCCTACTACAGAGATATTGGATGGAAGGCTAGGTCCAGAGAAGGATGGCAAAACAGAATAGGTAGCCCCACTATCTATTAAAAAACTAATTGTCTTACCCGCTACCATGAGAGTTAGATGTGGCTCGGCGAGGGTGATGGGGGTCCCCAAGTCTCAGCACCTTCAGTTGTCGTCTTCCAGATGTAGGAACTGGAAGGAGCTGCCAGGATCCTGGGAAAGGGGGTCACGTGTGATGCAGCACCTGTTCTCAGGGTGGGACAATCAGACTTCCAGTGTCCTCCCTGTTGGCAAGCAGGGCAGGAGGTTGCTGGTGGATGAGAGTTAAGACATTTCCTGGCCCAATGTCCTGATGCCTTGCACTTATAGCAAGGCCGCATAGGGGCTCGGGGACCTTGTGGACACCTGTTGGCCTAGTGTCCTGAGTTGCCGCACTCATAGCAGGCTGCTTTTGTAGCCTTGGAGTCTGCGGGGTGTGTGCTCCCTGGCCTGGGGTTACGACTGGGCTGTACAGCTGCTGCTAGGAGCTGTGCTTTCTGTTTAAGGTGAGTCTGTCGCTGTGCTTCAGCCATCTCCTCTCTGGAGTTATAGACCTTAAAGGCTAATTTAACCAGGTCTTGTATTGGTGCCTGAGGACCATCCTCTACCTTTGAAGTTTTTGACGAATGTCAGGAGCTGATTGAGAAATGAAATAAGACGCCAAAATAGTGGCCCCTGTGGGAGAGGCCGGATCTAACCGGGTATATTGGGTTAGAACCTCAGTCAGCCTATTTAAGAATGCGGCTGGATTTTCTTCTGGATTTTGAACAATTTCTTTTAATTTGTTAAAATTTACAGTTTTGTTTGAGGCTGCTTGCATACCAGCCAACAAACACTGGACCATTATGTCTTGCCTATGACTCCCAGGCTGACCTGCTTTGTAGTTCCAGTCTGGGTCTGCCGAGGGGACTGCTTGCTCCCCTAGTGGGTTGGCGGCATCAGTTAAATGTAGTTGGTTGACGTGCTGCCTGGCGGCCGCTAGGAAGCACTCTTGCTCCTCAGGGTTTAAGGTGGAGGTTAGGACAACCTGGAGGTCATGCAAAGTTAAGTCATTGGCCTGACAAAGATATCTAAATTTCTTTATGTATATGGTAGGATTAGCTGAGAAATCACCTAAACGCTTCTCAATTTTGGAAAGATCGGCCAGTGAAAAAGGGACATGTACTCTGACTCCCCCCTCGGCCCCAGCTACCTCACGCAAAGGTGCTAACACTGTAGGAGAGTGTGGAGCAGGAGTGAGGGCATCAGCAAGGCACTTAGAGCGGGTGTGGGCAGAGACAGCATACTCAAGACAGCCAGTTGGGGGCCCCAAGGGGGCACAGGACCGAGTGGATTACTAGTAGATAAGGAAGAGGAAGGAGGAATCTGGACGGAGGGAGGAGGAGAAGTGTAGGGCGGAAGTGAGGGAAACCCTAGGTCCTCCAGCTGAACAGAAAGGAATGAAGACTCCTCTTTTTCGGGGTCCTGTGAGCTGGCGTCCTTGGCTAGTATAACTTGGGCCAAAGAGCACCAGCTACACAGGTCGGGATGAGAGCCTCAGGCCCAAAACCCTTGTATGTAAGTAATTTCTGACCACTTACTCCAGAGAGGCCGTGAGAGTGAGGGAAGTGGGTCTCAGGTTTTGGCCCGTTTGTGGCGTGGAAGGAGGAGGAGAAGGCTCCCCGGACCATGGGGGCCCTGAGGAAGGGTCTCCTCCCTGGTTCGGCACCAACTGATTTGTTTTTCTAAGACCACCAGAGCAAGCACAAAAGAATCAGCAAGTAAGCAAGGGTAGGAGAAAAACTGCAAAGTTATTTTTGGTCACCTAGCTTCAGGGCAGAAGGTGGTAGAGAGAATTCTGTTGGCCTCTGGCAAAGGAGGCCAAGAGCATCACCCCATGGAGCTCTCGGAAGAAGATCCTAATGCAGTCCTGACAGGAGTGGGAGCATGGGAAGTCCACGTGAGATGCTCAGTGGGAGCGGCTTTTCTAGGAGTGGGAAGGCAATAGGCGGGGTACGGGCGTGTCAGGGGTGTTCCGTAGGGGCGATCAGGTAAATCTTGGTCTCTTGGATTGACGTCACCTGGCTCATGCCCGCTTGGTATGCATGTTCCTGGGCGCTGGCTGCATTTTCGCGTGCACAGGAAAAGTTGGTGAGGAAGAACCCGGAAGTGGGCCATCTTGACTCCATTTATCCAAACACTTATGTGGAGTAGTTTTATAACCCTTTTTATGTTTAGCGTGTGATGGGACATTCGGGAGCACTTTGAGGCTTACGGCGAAAAAGGAAATATGTTCAGACCGAAACTGGAGAGAAGCTTTCCAAGGACTGCTTTGTGACGTGTGCATTCCACTCACAGAAATATACCTTTCTTCTCAAAGAGGATTCTGGAATCCCTTTTGGAGAAAAAGCTACCAAGAGACATTCGGGAGTATAGTGACGGCTATGGTGAAAAAGGAAATATCTTCAGACAAAACTGGAAAGAAGATTTCTGTGAAACTGCTTCTTGTTAGATTTATCTATTCATCTCGCATAGTTCAAACATTTCTTATATTATGCAGTTTGTAAACTCCATCACACACGAATCCGTGAAAGGACATTTAGGAGCACATTCAGGCCTACAGTGAAAGAAGAGATATCTTCGTATAAAAACTGGATAGAAGCTTTCTGAGAAACTACTTGTGATGTATGCATTCTGCTCAGGAAGTTATACCTCTTTTCTCACAAGGCAGTGTTTAAACACTGTCCCTGTGTAACTGAAAAAGTGATACTTTGGAGCGCATTGAGGACTGTGGCAGATAGTGAAATATACTGAAATAAAAACGAGAAAGAAGCATTCCAAGAATCTACTCTCTGATATGTGCCTTCACTTCACAGAATTTATGCTTATACTATGTTGCCCAGTTTCGAGATTCTTTTTGTGAAGAATCTGTGAAGGGATATTTAGTGACGCCCAGAGGCTTGTGGTGAGCAAGGAAACATCTTCATTTGAAAAATGCAGAGCAACTTTCTGAGCAACTGCTTTGCGATGTGTGTATTCTTCTCCTAGATTTAAACCATTCTTTGGATTGAGCAGATTGAAATAACTGTTTTTGTGGAATCTGAGGAAGGACACTTGGGAACGATCCTTAGAACATGGATAAATAAATATCCTCATGTAAAATCGAGAGGGAAGCTTCTGTGAAACTACTTTGTGTGGTCTTAATTCCTCTCGCTCAGTTAAGCCTCTCCTTACGTTGAGTAGTTTATATCCCTGTCTATGTTTAGCGTGTGATGGGAACTTTGGGACCACGTTGAGGCTTACAGTGAAAAAGGAAATATGCTGAGACCGAAACTGGAGAGAAGCTTTCCGAGGAACTGCTTTGTGACATGTACATTCCACTCACAGTGTTATACCTCTCTTCTCATACAGCATCGGGGAAAACCTTTTGTAGAAACAGGTACCAGGTAGTATTCGGGAGCATGTTGATGCCGATGATGAAAAGGGAAATAGCCTCAGACAAAACCTGGAAAGAAGCTTTCTAGGAATCTACTCTGTGATATGTGTAATCATCTCACAGAGATAAAGGTTTTCTTAAATTACACAGCTTGAAAACTGTCATGAACGGATCCACGAAGGGATTTTCGGGAGCACACTCAGGACTATGGTGAAAAAGGAAACATCTTCAGATAAAAACTGGAAAGAAGCTTTCTGTGAACCTGTTTTTTTCTATGTTTATTCTTCTCACATACATGAAGCTTTCTTTACATTACACAGCTTGGAAACTCCCTCATGGATGGATCCGCAAAAGGATATTTGGGATCACATTCGAGCCTATGGTCAAATAGGAAATATAGTGATATAAAAACTGGAGAGAAGCTTTCTGAGAAACTGCTTGGCGATGGGTGCATTCCACTCCTGAAGTTTTAATGTTCTTCTCATAAGGCACAGTTTGAACACTGTTCCTGTAAAACCAAAAGAGTGATATACGGAGCGCATTGAAGACTATGGCAAAACGTGAAATGTCGTCCAATAAAAAACACAAAGAAGCACACGAAGAAACAGCTCTCTGACCTGTCCATTCTTTTCAGAGGGTTAAAGCTTACACTAAATTTTCCAGTTTGAATGTTGGTCTTTGAGGGTTCTGCGAAGGGACAGTAAGTGGCAACCAGGGGCCTGTGTCGAGCAAGGAAATGTGTTCCATCGAATATTGGAGAGAAGCTTTCTGCACAACTCTTTTGTGAAATTTGTATTCATCTCAAAGAGTTAAATCATACTTTTGACTCAGCAGTTTGGAATCACTGTTTCTGAGGAATCTGAGAAAGCACATTTGGAAACACTCTTTAGAATATCCTGAAAGAGGAGTAACTTCAGAGAGACCAGAAGGAAGCCTTCGGTGAAACTGCTCTGTGTCACGTGAATTCCGCTCACACAGTTAAGCTTCTCTGTTCATTGCGCTGTATCGTAACACTGTTTTTGTTTAGGCTGCGAAGGGATATTCTGGAGCACTTTGAGGCTTATGGTGAGAAGGGAAATGTCTTTAGGTAGAAACTGGAGAGAAGGTTTCTGAGGAGCTGCTTTGTGACGTGTGCATTCCAGTCATAGAAATGTACCTTTCTTCTCAGAGAAAATTCCGGAATCCATTTTGCAGAAAAAGCTACCAAGAGACATTCAGGAGTATAGGGACAGCTCTGGAGAGAAAGGAAATATCCCCAAACAAAAACTGGAAAGAAGATTTCTGTGAAACTGCTTTGTGTTAGATATATTTATGCATCTCTCATAGTTAACACTTTTCTTATATTATGCAGTTTGGAAACTCTGTCATGCACGAATCCACGAAGTGACATTCGGGAGCACATGAAGGCCTATGGTGAAAGCAGAGATATATTCAGATAAAAACTGGATAGAAGCTTTCTAAGAAACTACTTGTGATGTATGCATTTCACTCAGGGAATTACACATCTATTCTCACAAGGCAGTGTTTAAACACTGTTCCTGTGTAACCAAAAAGTGATATTTCGGAGTGCATTGAGGACTATGTCAAATAATGAAATATACTGAAAAAAAATCCAGAGAGAAGCGTTCCAAGAATCTGCTCTCTGATATGTGCATTCACTTCACAGAATTAATGCTTAGTCTATTTTGCCCAGTTTCGAAATTCTGTCTTTGAAGAATATGTGAAGGGATATTTAGTGATGCCCGGAGGCTTGTGGTGGGAAAGGAAGCATCTTCCGATGAAACCTGAGAGTAACTTTCTGAGCAACTGCTTTGCAATGTGTGTATTCTCCTCATAGATTTAAACCATTCTTTAAATTGCACAGATTGAAATCACTGTTTTTGTGGAATCTGAGGAAGGACATTTGGGAACAATCCTAAGAACATGGGGAAAGAAATATCCTCAGGTAAAATCCAGAAGGAAGCTTTCTGTGAAACTACTCTGTGTTGTCTTAATTCCTCTCGCTTAGTTAAGGCTCTCCTTATGTTGAGTAGTTTTATAACCCTGTGTATGTTTAGCGTGTGGTGGGACATTCGGGAGCACTTTGAGGCTTATAGTGAAAATGGAAATATGTTCAAACTTAAACTGGAGAGAAGCTTTCTGAGGAACTACTTTCTGACGTGTGCATTCCACTCACAGAAATATACCTTTCTTCTCCTATGGGATTCTGGTATCCCTTTTGGAGAAAAAGCTACCAAGAGACATTTGTGACTATAGGGACAGCTACGGTGAAAATAAAATGTCCTCAGACAAAAACTGAAAAGATTTGTGTGAAACTGCTTTGTGTTAGATATATTTATTTATCTCGCATAGTTAAAACTTTTCTTATACTACGCAGTTTGGAAACTCCGTCATGAGCAGATCCGCAAAGGGACATTCTAGATCACAAACAGACCTACGTTGAAAGATTAGATATCTTCAGATAGAAACTGGATAGAAGCTTCCTGAGAAACTACTTTGTGATGTACGCTTTCAACTCAGGGAGTTGTACCCTTTTTCTCACAAGGCAGCATTTGAACACTGTTCCTGTGAAACCAAAAACCTGATATTTTGGAGCGCATTGAGGACTATAGCGAATAGTGAAATATACTGAAATAAAATCGGGGAAGATGCGTTCCAAGAATATGGTCTCTGATATGTGCATTCACTTCACAGAGTTATGCTTACTCTATATTAATGAGTATGTTTACTTAACGCTTACTCTATGATGCCCAGTTTTGAAACTCTGTCTTTGAAGAATCTGTGAAGGAATATTTAGTGACGGCTGGAGGCTTTTGATGAGCAAGGAAAAGTTTTCCGATGAAAGCTGCAGAGAAACTTTCTGAACAACTGCTTTGTGATGTGTGTATTCGTCACATAGAGTTAAAACATTCCTTGCATTGAGCAGCTTGACATCACTGCTTCTGTGGAATCTGAGGAAGGATATTTGGGAATGATCCTTCGAATATGGAGAAAGAAATATCCTCAGGTAAAATTCAGAAGGAAGCTTTTTGTGAAACTGCTCTGTGTCATCTGAGTTCCTCTCGCTCAGTTAAGACTCACTTTTCATTAAGCAGTTTTCTAACCCTGTGTATGTTTAGCTTGTTTTGGGATATTCAGAAGCACTTTGAGGCTTATGGTGAAAAAGGAAATATGTTCAGACCAAAACTGGAGAGAATCTGTCCGAGGGACTGCTTTGTGACTTGTGCATGCCACTCACAGTGTTGTACCTCTCTTCTCATATGGCATCGGTGATACCCTTTTGGAGAAACAGGTAGCAAGCGATATTCGGGAGCATGTTGATGCTGATGGTGAAAAGACAAATAGCCTCAGACAAAAACTGGAAAGAAGCTTTCTAGGAAACTACTCTGTGATATGTGTAATCATCCCATATAGATAAAGCTTTCTTTAGACTATGCAGCTTGGAAACTGTCATGGACGGATCCACGAAAGGACCTTCGGGAACACATTGAGGACTATGGTGAAAAAGGAAATATCTTCAGAAAAAAACTGGAAAGAAGCTTTCTGTGATTCTCCCTTTTGCTGTGATTATTCATCTCACATAGATGAAGCTTTCTTTACATTACGCATCTTGGAAACTCCCTCGAGGATGGATCTGTAAAGGGATATTTGGGATCACATTCGGGCCTATGGTGAAATAGAAAATATAGTCAGAGAAAAACTGCAGAGAAGCTTTCTGAGAAACTGCTTGGTGATGGGTGCATTCCACTCAGGGAGTTATAACTTTCTTCTCATTAGGCACAGTTTGAACACTTCCTATAAAACCAAAAAGTGATATTCAAAGCACGTTGAAGACTATGGCAAAAAGTGAAACGTCATCTAATAAAAAGCAGAAAGAAGCACCCGATGAAACTGCTCTTTGACTTGTCCTTCTTTTCAGAGGGTTAAAGCTTACTCTATAATTCCCAGTTTAAATGTTGGTCTTAGAGGATTCTGCGAAGGGATAGTAAGTGGCAACAGGAGGCCTGTGTCGAGCAAGGAATTGTGTTCCATTAAAAATTGGAGAGAAGCTTTCTGCACAACTCTTGTGTGAAATACGTATTCATCTCAAAGATTTAAATCATTTTTTGGATTCAGCAGTTTGAAATCACTGTTTCTGAGGAATCTGAGAAAGCACATTTGGAAACACTCTTTAGAATATCCTGAAAGAGGAGTAACTTCAGAGAGGCCAGAAAGAAGCCTTCGGTGAAACTGCTCTGTGTCACGTGAATTCCACTCACATAGTTAAGCTTCTCGGTTCATTACGAAGTATCATAACACTGTTTTTGTTTAGTCTGTGAAGGGATATTCTGGAGCACTTTGAGGCTTATGGTGAGAAGGGAAATGTCTTCAGGTAGAAACTGGATAGAAGGTTTCTGAAGAGCTGCTTTGTGACGTGTGCATTCCAGTCATAGAAATATACCTTTCTTCTCAGAGAAAATTCCGGAATCCATTTTGCAGAAAAAGCTACCAAGAGTCATTCAGGAGTATAGGGACGGCTCTGCAGAAAAAGGAAATATCCCCAAACAGAAACTGGAAAGAAGATTTCTGTGAAACTGCTTTGTGTTAGATATATTTATTCATCTCGCATAGTTAACACTTTTCTTATATTATGCAGTTTGGAAACTCCTTCATGCACGGATACGCAAAGGGACATTCGGGAGCACATTAAGGCCTACTGTGAGAGAGGAGATATCTTCGGATAAAAACTGGATAGAAGCTTTCTGAGAAGCTACTTCTAGAAGGATGCATTCCACTCAGGGGTTTATACCTCCATTCCCCAAGGCAGTGTTTCAACACTGTTCCTGTGAAACCGAAAAAGTGATATTTCAGACCGCATTGAGGACTGTGGCAAAGAGTGAAATATACTGAAATGAAATCGAGGAAGAAGCGTTCCACAGATCTGCTCTGTGATATGTGCATTCACTTCACAGAGTTAATGCTTACTCTATGTTGCCCAGTTTCAAAACTCTGTCATTGATAAATCTGTGAAGGGATATTTACGGACTCCCAGAGGCTTGTGGTGAGCCTGAAAACGTGTTCAGATGAAACCTGCAGAGAAACTTTCTGAGCAACTGCTTTGTTATGTGTGTATTCGTCTCATAGAGTTAAACCATTCTTTGGATTGAGCAGCTTGAAATCACTGTTTTTGTGGAATCAGAGGAAGGATATTTGGCAATGATCTTTAGAATATGGAGAAAGAAATATCCTCAGGTAAAAGCCTGAAGGAAGCTTTCTGTGAAACTGCTGCATGTCATCTTAATTCCTTTTGCTCAATTAAGCCTCTCCTTACATTGAGTAGTTTTCCAACACTGTATGTTTAGCGTGTGATGGGATATTCAGGAGTACTTTGAAACTTACGTGAAAAAGGAAATATGTTCAGACTGCAACTGGAGAGAAACTTTCCGAGAAACTGCTTTGTGATGTGTGCATTCCACTCACAGTGTTATACCTCTCTTCTCCTACAGCATCGAGACAACCCTTTTGGAGAAACAGGTACCAAGTGATATTCGGGAGCATGTTGACGCCGAAGGTGAAAAGGGAAATAGCCCCAGACAAGAACTGGAAAGAAACATTCTAGGAAACTATTCTGTGATATGTGTAATCATCTCACATAGATAAAGCTTTCTTTACAGTACATAGCTTGGAAACTGTCAAGGACAGATCTACGAAGGAACCTTTGAGTGCTCAATCAGGACTATGGTTAAACAGGATATATCTTCAGATAAGAAATGGAAAGACGCTTTCTGTGAATCTGCTTTTTGCTATGTTTATTCATCTCACATAGATGAAGATTTCTTTACAATAGGCAGATTGGAAACTCCCTCGTGGATGGATCCACGAAGGGATATTTGGGATCACATTCGGGCCTATGGTCAAATAGGAAATAGATTCAGATAAAAACTGGAGAGAACTTTCTGAGAAACTGCTTCATGATGTGAGCATTCCACTCAGGGGGTTATAACATTCTTCTCATAAGGCACAGTTTGAACACTGTTCCTGTAAAACCAAAAGAGGGATATTCGGAGCGCATTGAAGACTATGGCAAAAAGTGAAATGTCGTCCAATAAAAAACAGAAAGAATCACTAGAAGAGATTGCTCTCTGACATGTCCATTTTTTTCACAGGGTTAAAGCTTACTCTACATTTTCCAATTTGAAAGTCGGTCTTTGAGAGTTCTGCGAAGGGATAGTAAGTGGCAACCGGAGGCCTGTGTTGAGGAAGGAAATGTCTTCCATCGAAAATTGGAGAGAAGCGTTCTGTGCAACTCTTTTGTGATGTTTGTATTCCTCTCAGAGAGTTAAATCATTCTTTGGATTGAGCAGTTGGAAATCACTGTTTCTGTGGAATCTGAGAAAGGACATTTGGAAACGCTCTTTAGAATATCCTGAAAAAGAAACAACCTCAGAGAGAAATCAATAGGAAGCTTTCTGTGAAACTGTTCTGTGTCACATGAATTCCACTCACAAAGTTAAGCTTCTCTTTTCATTGACTAGTATCATAACCCTGCTTTGTTTAGCCTGCAAAGGAATATTCAGGAGTACTTGGAGGCTTATGGTGAGAAACGAAACATCTTCAGATTGAAACTCAAGAGAAGCGTTCTGAGGAGCTGCTTTGTGACATGTGCATTCCACTCACAGAAATATACCTTTCTTCTCCTAAAGGATTCCAGAATACCTTTTGGAGAAAAAGCTACCAGGAGACATTCGGGGGTATAGGGATGGCAATGATGAAAAAGGAAATATTCTCAGACAAAAAATGGAAAGAAGATTTCTGTGAAACTGCATTGTGTTAGATATATTTATTCATCTCGCATAGTTCAAATTTTTCTTATATTACACAGTTTGGAAACTCCATCATGCACAGATCCATGAAGGGACATTCGGGAGAACATGCAGGCATACAGTGAAAGAGGAGATATCTTCAGATAAAAACTGGATAGAAGCTTTCTGTGAAACTACTTTGAGATGTATGCTTTCCACTCAGGGAGTTATACCTCTTTCTCACAAGACAGTGTATGAATACTGTTCCTGTGAAACTGAAAAAGTGATATTTCGGAGCGCTTTGAGGTCTATGACGAATAGTGAAATATACTGAAATAAAATCGAGGAGGAAGCATTTAAAGGATCTGCTTTCCGATATGTGCATTTACTTCAGAGTTAATGCTTACTCTATGGAGTCCAGTTTCGAAAATCTGCCTTTGAAGAATCTGTGAAGGGTTATTTAGTGATGCCTGGAGGCTTGTGGTGAGCAAGGAATCGTCTTCCGATGAAACCTGCAGAGAAACGTTCTGAGCAACTGCTTTGCAATGTGTATTCGTCTCATAGAGGTAAAACATTCTTTGCATTGAGCTGCTTGAAATCACTGTTTTTGTGGAATCTGAAGAAGGACATTTGGGAATGACCCTTAGAATATGGATAAAGAAATATCCTCATGTAAAATACAGAAGGAAGCTTTCTGTGAAACTGCTCTGTGTCATCTTAATTGCTCTCACTCAGTTAAGCCTCTTTTCATTGAGAAGTTTCTAACCCTTTGTATGTTTAGCATGTGATGGGATATTCAGGAGCACTTTGAGGCTAACGGTGACGAAGGAAATATGTTCAGACCCAAACTGGAGAGAAGCTTTCCGAGGAACGGTTGTGTGACGTGTGCATTTCAATCACAGTGTTATACCTCTCTTTCCATACCACATCAGGGAAACCCTTTTTGAAAACAGGTACCAGGTGGTATTCCGAAGCATGGTGATGCTGATGGTGAAAAGAGAAATAGCCTCAGATAAAAACTGGAAAGAAGCTTTCTAGGAAACTACTCTGTGTTATGTGTAATCATCTCACATAGAAAACGCTTTCTTTATGTTACATAGCTGGGAAACTCTAATTGACGGATCCACGAAGGGACATTCAGGAGCCCAATCAGGACTATGATGAAAAAGAAATTATCTTCAGATAAAAAATTGAAAGAAGCTTTCTGTTAATCTGTTTTTTTCTATGTTTATTCTTCTCACATAGATGAAGCTTTCTTTATATTTCGCAGCTTGGAAACTCCCGCGTGGATGGATCCACGAAGGGATATTTGGGATCACATTCGGGTTGATGGTCAAATAGGAAATAGAGTCAGATAAAAACTGGAGAGAACCTTTGTGAGAAACTGCTTGGTGATGTGTGCATTCCACTCAGGGAGTTTTAATGTTCTTCTCATAAGGCTCACTTTGAACACTGTTTCTGTAAAACCAAAAGAGTGATATTCGGAGTACATTGAAGAATATGGCAAAAAGTGAAATGTCGTCCAATAAAAAACAGAAAGAAGCACTCGAAGAAACTGCTCTTTGACATGCCCATTCTTTGACAGTGTTAAAGCTTACTCTACATTTCCCATTTTGAAAGTCGACCTCTGAGGGTTCTGCGAAGGGATATAAAGTGGCAACCGGAGGCCTGTGTCGAGCAAGGAAATGTCTCCCATCGAAAATTGGAGAGAAGTTTTCTGTGCAACTCTTTTGTGATTTTTTTATTCATCTCAATGATTTAAATGATTCTTTGGATTGAGCAGTTTGAACTCAGTGTTTCTGTGGAATCAGAGAAAGGACATTTGGAGATGCTCTATAGAATATCCTGAAAAAGAAATAACCTCAGAGAGAAAACAGAAGGAAGCTTTCTGTGAACTTGCAATGTGTCACGTGAATTCCACTCACACAGTTAAGCTTTTCTTTCACTGAGAAGTATCATAACACTGTTTTTGTGTAGGCTGCAAAGGGATGTTCAGTAGCGATTTGAAGGTTATGGAGAGAAAGGAAACGTCTTCAGATAGAAACTGGAGAGAAGCTTTCTGAAAAGCTGCTTTGTGACGTGGACATTCCACACGCAGAAATGTACATTTCTTCTCCCAGAGTATTCTGGGATCCCTTTTGGTGAAAAAGCTACCAAGAGACATTCAGGTGTATAGGGACGGCTATGGTGAGGAAGGAAATATCCTCAGACAAAACTGGAAAGAATATTTCTGTAAAACTGCGTTGTGTTAGATATATCTACTCATCTTGCATAGTTCAAACCTTTCTTATATTATGCAGTTTGGAAACTCCGTCATGCACGAATCCGCAAAGGGACATTCGGGAGCACATTCAGGCCTACGGTGAAAGAGGAGATATCTTCAGATGAAAACCGGATAGAAGCTTTCTGAGAAACTACTTGTGATGTATGAATTGCGCTCAGAGAGTTATACCTCTTTTCTCACAAGGCAGTGTTTAAACACCTTTCCTGTGTAACCGAAAATGTGATATTTCGGAGCGCCTTGAGGACTATGGCAAATAGTGAAATACACTGAAATAAAATCGAGAAAGAAGCGTTCTAAGAATCTGCTCTCTGATATGTGCATTCATTTCACAGAATTTATGCTTACTCTATGTTTCCCAGTTTCGAAATTCTGTCTTTGAAGAATCTGTCAAGAGATATTTAGTGACACCTGGAGGCTTGTGGTGAGCAAGGAAACATCTTCTGATGGAACCTGCAGTGTAACTTTCTGAGCAACTGCCTTGCAATGTTTGTATTCGTCTCATAGATTTAAACCATTCTTTGGATTGAGCAGGTTGAAATCACTGTTTTTGTGGAATCTCAGGAAGGACACTTGGGAACGCTCTTTAGAACATGGAGAAAGAAATATCCTCAGGTAAAATGCAGAAGGAAGCTTTCTGTGAAACTACTCTGTGTCGTCTTAATTTCTCTCGCATACTTAAGCCTCTCCTTACATTGAGTAGTTTTATAACCCTGTGTATGTTTAGCATGTGATGAGACATTTGGGAGCAGTTTGAGGCTTACAGTGAAAAAGGAAATATGTTCAAACCGAAACTGGAGAGAAGCTTTCCGAGGAACTGCATTGTGACGTGTGCATTCCACACACAGTGTTATACTCTCTTCTCATACAGCGTCAGGAAACACTTTTGGAGAAAGAGGTTCCAGGTGGTATTCAGGAGCATGTTGATGCCGATGATGAAAAGAGAAATAGCCTCAGACAAAACCTGTAAAGATGTTTTTAGGACACTATTCTGTGATATGTGTAATCATCTCACAGAGATAAAGGTTTCCTTACATTACACAGCTTGAAAACTGTCATGAACGGATCCACGAAGGGATTTTTGGGAGCACATTCAGGATTATGGTGGAAAAGGAAATATCTTCAGATAAAAACTGGAAAGAAGTTTCTGTGAATCTGCTTTTTCTATGTTTATTCTTCTCACATAGATGAAGCTTTCTTTACATTACGCAGCTAGGAAAGTCCCTTGTGGATGGACCCACAAAGGGATATTTTGAATCACGTTCAGGCCTGTGGTCAAAGAGGAACATAGTCAGATAAAAACTGAAGAGAAGCTTTCTGAGAAACTGATTGGTGGTGTGTGCATTCCACTCAGGTGATTCTAATGTTTTTCTCATAAGGCACAGTTTTAACACTGTTCCTGTAAAACCAAAAGAGAGATATTCGGAGCATATTGAAAACTATGGCAGGGGGTGCAGCAAGATGGCAGAATAGGAACAGCTCCAGTCTCCATCTCACAGTGCGAGCGACACAGAAGACCGGTGATTTCTGCATTTT
Organism: Piliocolobus tephrosceles; assembly: GCF_002776525.5. Taxonomy (NCBI): domain Eukaryota; kingdom Metazoa; phylum Chordata; class Mammalia; order Primates; family Cercopithecidae; genus Piliocolobus; species Piliocolobus tephrosceles. Next base: position 106,573 of record NW_022293644.1, on the reverse strand, counting down.
CAACTGAGGTACTGGGGTCATCTCACTCGGGAGTGCCGGACAATCCGTGCAGGTCAGCTGCTACAGCCTGACCAGCGAGAGCTGAAGCAGGGCGAGGCATCGCCTCACCTGGGAAGCACGAGGGGGAAGGGAGTCCCTTTTCCTAGCCAGGGGAACTGAGACACACAACACCTGGAAAATCGGGTAACTCCCACCCCAATACTGCGCTGTAACACCGGCACACCGGAGATTATATCCCACACCTGGCCGGGAGGGTCGCACGCCCATGGAGCCTCCCTCCTTGCTAACACAGCAGTTTGCAGCGATCGAACTGCAAGGCAGCAGCGAGGCTGGGGGAGGGGCGCCCGCCATCGCTGAGGCTTAAGTAGGTAAACAAAGGCGCTGGGAAGCTCGAACTGGGTGGAGCTCACAGCAGCTCAAGGAAACCTGCCTGTCTCCGTAGACTCCACCTCTGGGGACAGGGCACAGCTAAAAAATAACAAGGGAAGCAGCAGAGGCCTGTGCAGACGCGAGTGACTCTGTCTGACAGCTTTGAAGAGAGCAGTGGATCTCCCAACACGGAGGTTGAGATCTGAGAAGGGGCAGTCTGCCTGCTCAAGTGGGTCCCTGACCCCTGAGTAGCCTAACTGGGAGACATCCCCAATGAGATACCATCTCACATCAGTTAGAATGGCAATCATTAAAAAATCAGGAAACAACAGGTGTTGGAGAGGATGTGGGGAAATGGAACTCTTTTACACTGTTGGTGGGATTGTAAACCAGTTCAACCATTATGGAAAAGAGTATGGCAATTCCTCAAGGATCTAGAACTAGATGTACCATATGACCCAGCCATCCCACTACTTCGTATATACCCAAAGGATTATAAATTATGCTACTACAAAGACACATGCACATGTATGTTTATTGTGGCACTATTCACAATAGCAAAGACTTGGAATCAACCCAAATGTCCATCAGTGACAGACTGGATTAAGAAAATGTGGCACATATACATCATGGAATACTATGCAGCCATAAAAAAAGGATGAGTTTGCGTCCTTTGTAGGGACATGGATGCAGCTGGAAACCATCATTCTGAGCAAACTATCACAAGAAGAGAAAACCAAACACCGCATGTTCTCACTCATAGTTGGGAACTGAAAAATGAGTTCACTTGGACTCGGGAAGGGGAACATCACACAGAGGGGCCTATCATGGGGAGGGGGGAGGGGGGAGGGATTGCACTGGGGAGTTATACCTGATATAAATGATGAATTGATGGGTGCTGACGAGTTGATGGGTGCAGCACACCAACATGGCACATGTATACATATGTAACAAACCTGCACGTTATGCACATGTACCCTAGAACTTAAAGTATAATAATAAAAAAAAAAAACTATGGCAAAAAGTGTAATGTCGTCCAAAGAAAACACAAAGAAGCACTCGAAGAAAGTGCTTTATTACATGCCCATTTTTTTCACAGGGTTAAATGTTACTCTACATTACCCAGTTTGAAAGTCGGTCTCTGAGGGATCTGCGAAAAGGTAGAAAGTGTGGAAACCAGAGGCCTGTTTCGAGCAAAGAAATGCCTCCCATTGAAACTTGGAAAGAAGCTTTCTGCGCAACTCCTTTGTGATGTTTGTATTCATCTCAAAGAGTTAAATCATTCTTTGGATTGAGGAGATTGAAATCACTGTTTTTGTGGAATCTGAGGAAGGACATTTGGGAACGATCCTTAGAACTTGGAGGAAGAAATATCCTCAGGTAAAATTCAGAAGGAAGCTTTCTGTGAAACTACTCTGTGTCGTCTTAATTCCTGTCACTCAGTTAAGCCTCTCCTTACGTTGAGTAGTTTTATAACCCTGTGTATGTTTAGCGTGTGATGGGACATTCGGGAGCACGTTGATGCTTATGGTGAAAAAGGAAATAGGTTCAGACTGAAACTGGAGAGAAGCTTTCCGATGAACTGCTTTGTGACATGTGCATTCCACTCGCAGTGTTATACCTCTCTTCTCATATAGCGTTGGGGAAACGCTTTTGGAGGAACAGGTTCCAAGTGATATTCGGGAGCATGTTGATGCCGATGATGAACAGGGAAATAGCCTCTGACAAAACCTGGAAAGAAGCTTTCTAGGAAACTACTCCGTGATGTGTGTAATCATGTCACACAGATAAAGTTTCCTTACATTACATAGATTGAAAACTGTAAAGAACGGATCCACGAAGGGACTTTTGGGAGAACACTCAGGACTATGGTTAAAAAGGAAATATCTTCTGATAAAAAATGGAAAAGCTTTCTGTGAATCTGCTTTTTACTATGATCATTCTTCTCACATAGATAAAGCTTTCCTTACATTACGCACCTTGGAAACTCCCTCGTGGATGGATCCATGAAAGGATATTTGGGATCACATTTGGGCCTATGGTCAAATAGGAAATATAGTCAGATAGAAACTGGAGAGAAGCTTTGTGAAAAACTGCTTGGTGATGTGTGCATTCCACTCAGGGAGTTTTAATGTTCTTTTCATAAGGCACAGTTTGAACACTGTTCCTGTAAAACCAAAAGCATGATATTCAGAGCACATTGAAGACTATGACAAAAAATGAAATCTCATCCAGTAAAAAAAGAAAGAAGCACTTAAAGAAACTGCTCTCTGACATGCCCATTCTTTTCACAGGGTTAATCCTTACTCTACATTTCCCAGTTTGAAAGTCGGCCTCTGAGGTGTCTGCGAAGGGATAGTGAGCCACAACCAGAGGCCTGTGTCGATCAAGGAAATGTCCCCTTCGAAAGTTGGAGCCAAGCTTTCGGCACAACCCTTCTGCGATGTTTGTGTTCATCTCAAAAAGTTAAATCATTCTTTGGATTGAGCAGTTTGATATCACTGTTTCTGCGGAATCTGAGAAAGGACATTTGGAGATGCTCTTTAGAATACCCTGAAAAAGAAATAACCTCAGAGAGAAACCGGAAGGAAGCTTTGTGTTTACCTGCTCTGTATCACGTGAATTCTGCTCACACAGTTAAGCTTCTCTTTTACTGAGGAATATCATAACACTGTTTTTGTTTAGACTGCTAGGGCATAATCAGGAGCGATTTGAGGGTTACAGTGAGAAAGGAAATGTCTTCAGATAGAAACTGGAGAGAAGCTTTCTGAGGATCTGCTTTGTGAAGTGTGCATTCCACTCACAGAAATATACCTTTCTTCTTCTAGAGGATTCCGGAATCCCTTTTGGTGCAAAAGCTACCAAGACACATTCGGGAGTATAGGGACGGATATGTTGAAAAAGGAAATATCCTCAGACAAAATTGGAAAGATAATTTCTGCGAAATTGCCTCCTGTTAGATATATCTATACATCTCTCATAGTTAAAACTTTTCTTTTATTACGCAGTTTGGAAAATCCGTCATGCATGGATCCCCAAAGGACATTCTGGAGCACATTCAGGCCTTCAGTGAAAGAGGAAATATCATCAGATAAAAACTGGAAAGAAGCTTTCTGAGAAATTATTTTGTGATGTGTGCATTCTGCTCATGGGGTTATACCTCTTTTCTCACAAGTCAGGGATTGAACACTGTTCCTGTAAAACCAAAGAATGGATATTTTGGAGCGCACTGAGGACTATGACAAATAGCGAAATATACTGAAATAAAATCGAGAAAGTAGTGTTCCAAGAATCTGCTCTCTGATATTTGCATTCATTTCACAGAATTTATTCCTACTCTATGTTGCCCAGTTTCCAAATTCTGTCTTTGAAAAATCTGTGACGGGATACTTAGTGACGCCCGGAGGCTTGCGGTGAGAAAGGAAACAACTTCCGACACAAACTGCAGAGTCACTTTCTGATCAACTGCTTTGCAATGTGTGTATTCGTCTCATAGATTTAAACCATTCTTTAGATTGAGCAGATTGAAATCACTGCTTTTGTGGAATCTGAGGAAGGATATTTGGGAAGGATCCTTATAACATGAAGACAGAAATATCCTCAGGTAAAATCCAGAAGGAAGCTTTCTGTGAAACTAATCTGTGTCATCTTAATTCCTCTTGCTTTGTTAAGCCGCTCCTTATGTTTAGTAGTTTTATAACCCTGTGTATGTTTAGCATGTGACGGGACTTTCGGGAGCAGTTTGCAGCTTATGGTGAAAATGGAAATATGTTCAAACCGAAACTGGAGAGAAGCTTTCGGAGGAACTCCTTTGTGATGTGTGCATTCCACTCACAATGTTATACCTCTCTTCTCATACAGTGTCGGGGAAACCCTTTTGGAGAAACAGGTACCAAGTGATATTCGGGCGCATGTTGATGCCAATGATGAAAAGGGAAATGGCCTCAGACAAAACCTGGAAAGAAGCTTTCTTTTAAACTACTCTGTGATATGTGTAATCATCTCACATAGATAAAGGTTTCCTTACATTACACAGCTTGAAAACTGTCACGGACAGATCCACGAAGGGACTTTTGGTAGCACACTCAGGACTATGGTGAAGAAGGAAATATCTTCAGATAAAACTGGAAAGAAGCTTTCTGTGAATCAACTTTATTCTATATTTATTCTTCTCACATAGATGAAGCTTTCTTTACATTATGCATCTTGGAAACTCCCTCGTGGATGGATCTATGAAGGGTTATTTGGGATCTCATTCGGGCCTATGGTCAAATAGGAAATATAGTCAGATAAAAACTGGAGTGAAGTTTTCTGAGAAACTGCTTGATGATGTGTGCATTCCACTCAGGGAGTTTTAATGTTCTTCTCATAAGGCACAGTTTGAACACTGTTCCTGTAAAACCAAAAGAGTGATATTCGGAGCGCATTGAAGACTATGGCCAAAAGTGAAATGTCGTCCAATGAAAAACAGAAAGAAGCACTTGAAGAAAGTGCTCTCTGACATACGCATACATTTCACAGGGTTAAAGCTTACGCTATATATCCCAGTTTGAAAGTCGGCCCCTGAGGGTTCTACGAAGGGATAGTAAGTGGCAACCGGAGGCCTATGTCAAGCAAGGAAATGTCTCCCATCGAAAATTGGAAAAAGCTCTCTGCGCAACTCTTTTGTGATTTTTGTGTTCATCTCAAAAAGTTAAATCATTCTTTGAATTGCACAGTTTGAAATCACTGTTTCTGTGGAATTTGAGAGGAGATTTGGAGACGCTCTTTATAATATCCTGAGAAAGAAATAACCTCAGAGAAAAACCGGAAGGAAGCTTTCTGTGAATCTGCTCTGTGTCACGTGAATTCCGCTCACACAATTAACCTTCTCTTTTAATTGAGCAGTATCATAACACTGTATTTGTTTAGACTGCGAATGGATATTTAGGAGTGATTTGAGGATTACAATGAGAAAGGAAGCATCTTCAGATAGAAACTGGAGAGAAGTTGTCTGAGGAGCTGCTTTGTGACGTGTGCATTCCACTCACAGAAATATACCTTTCTTCAGCTAGAGGATTCCGGAATCCCTTTTGGAGAAAAGCTGCCAAGAGACATTCGGGAGTACAGGGACAAGTATGGTGAAAAGGAAATATCCTCAGACAAAAACTGGAAAGAAGATTTCTGTAAAACTGGTTCATGTTAGATATATCTATTCATCTCACATAGTTAAAACCTTTCTATATTATGCAGTTTGGAAACACCATCATGCACGTATACACGAAGGAACATTCGGGAGCACATTATGGCCTTCAGTGAAAGAGGAGATATCATCAGATAAAAACTGGAAAGAAGCTTTCTGAGAAACTACTTGTGATGTATGCATTCCACTCAGGGAGTTATACCTCTTTTCTCACAAGGCAGGGTTTGAACACTGTTCCTGTGAAACCGAAAAAGTGATTTTCAGAGCACACTGAGGACTATGGCGAATACTGAAATATACTGAAATAAAATCGAGTAAGAAGCGTTCCAGGAAACTTCTCTCTGATATGTACATCCATTTCAGAGTATTTATGCTTACTCTATGTTGCCCAGTTTGCAAGTTTTGTCTTTGAAGAATCTGTGAAGTGATATTTAGTGACGCCCGCAGGTTTGTGGTGAGCAAGGAAACATTTTCCGTTGAAACCTGCAGAGTAACATTCTGAGAACCTGCTTTGAGATGTGTGTATTCGTCTCCTTGATTTAAACAGTTATTTGGATTGAGCAGATTGAGATCACTGTTTTTGTGGAATCTGAGGAAGGATATTTGGGAATGATCCTTAGAACATGGAGAAAGAAATATCCTCAGATAAAATCCAGAAGGAAGCTTTCTGTGAAACTATTCTGTGTCATCTAAACTCCTCTCTCTTAGTTAAGCCTCTCCTTACGTTGAATAGTTTTATAAACCTGTGTATGTTTAAGGTGTGATGGGACATTCGGGAATATTTTGAGGCTTACAGTGAAAAAGGAAATATATTCAGAGAGAAACCGGAGAGAAGCTTTCCGAGGAACTGCTTTGTGACGTGTGCATTCCTCTCACAGAAATATACCTTTCTTCTCCTATAGGATTCCGGAATCCCTTTTGGAGAAAAAGCTACCAAGAGACATTCAGTAGCACAGGGACGGCTATGGTGAAAAAGGAAATATCCTCAGACAAAACTGGAGAGAAAATTTCTGTGAAACTGCTACATGTTAGATATATGTATTCATCTCACATAGTTCAATCATTTCTTACATTATGCAGTTTGGAATCTCCGTGATGCACGAAAATGCAAAGGGACATTGGAGAGCACATTCAGGCCTACAGTGAAAGAGGAGATATCTTCACAGAAAAACTTGATAGAAGCTTTCTGAGAAACTGCTTCTGATGTACGCATTCCGCTCAGGGAGTTATACCTCTTTCCTCACAAGGCAGTGTTTAAACACTGTTCCTGTGTAACTGAAAAAGTGATATTTCGGAGTGCACTGAAGACTCTGAGAAATAGTGAAATATACTGCAATATACTCGAGAAAGAAGCGTTCCAAGAATCTGCTCTCCAATATGTGAATTCACTTCACAGAATTTATGCTTACTCTATGTTGCCCAGTTTCTAAATTCTGTCTTTGAGGAATCTGTGAAGGGATATTTAGTGACACCCGGAGGCTTGTGGTGAGCAAGGAAACATTTTCCTATGAAACCTACAGAGTAATTTTCTGAGCAACTGCTTTGCAATGTGTGTATTCGTCTCATAGATTTAAACCGTTCTTTGGATTGAAAAGATTGAAATCACTGTTTTTGTGGAGTCTCAGGAAGGACATTTGGGAATGATCCTTAGAACATGGAGAGAGAAATATCCTCAGGTAAAATCCAGAAGGAAGTTTTCTGTGAAAGTACACTGTGTCGTCTTAATTCCTCTTGCTCAGTTAAACGTCTCCTTACACTAAATAGTTTTATCACCCTGTGTATGTTTAGTGTGTGATGGCACATTCACGAGCACTTTGAGGCTTATGGTGAAAAAGGAAATATGTTCAGACCGAAACTGGAGAGAAGCTTCCTGAGGAACTGATTTGTGACTTGTGCATTCCACTCACAGTGTTATTCCTCTCTTCTCATACAGTATCGCGGAAGCCCTTTTGGAGAAACAGGTACCAAGTGATATTCGGGAGCATGTTGATTCCAATGATGAAAAGGGAAATGGCCTCAGACAAAACCTGGAAAGAAGCTTTCTAGGAAACTACTCTGTGATACGTGTAATTATATCACTGAGATAAAGGTTTCTTTACATTACACAGCTTGAAAACTGTCATGCACTGATCCACGAAGGGACATTCGGGAGCACACTCAGGACTATGGTGAAAAAGGAAATATCTTCATATAAAAACTGGAAAGAAGCTTTCTGTGAATCTGCTTTTCTCTATGTTTATTCTTCTCACATAGGTGAAGCTTTCTTTACATTACGCAGCTTGGAAACTACCTCGTGGTTGGATCCACAAAGGGATATTTGAGATCACATTCAGGCCTATGATCAAATAGGAAATAGAGTCAAATAAAAACTGGAGAGATGCTTTCTGAGAAACTGCTTGGTGATGTGTGTACTCCACTCAGGGAGTTTTAATGTTCTTCTCATAGGAAAAGTTTGAACACTGTTCCTGTAAAACCAAAGAGTGATATTCGGAGCACATTGAAGACAATGGCAAAAAGTTAAATGTCATCCAATAAAAAACAGAAAGAAGCACTCGAAGAAACTAGTCTCTGACATGCCCATTCTTTCACAGGATTAAAGCGTACTCTGCATTTCCCAGTTTGAACGTTGGCCCCTGAGTGTTCTGCAAAAGTATAGCAAGTGGCAACCGGAGGGAGCAAGGAAATGTCTCCCATCGAAAATTGGAGAGAAGCTTTCTCCGCAACTCTTTTGTGATGTTTGTATTCATTTCAAAGAGTTAAATCATTCTTTGTATTGAGCAGTTTGAAATCACTCTTTCTGTGGAATCTGAGAAAGGACATTTAGCGATGCTCTTTAGAATTCCCTGAAAAAGAAATAACCTCAGAGAGAAACGAGAAAGAAGCTTTCTGTGAACCTGCTCTGTCTCACTTGAATTCTGCTCACACTGTTAAGCTTCTCTTTTCATTGAGCAGTATCTTAACACTGTTTTTGTTTAGACAGCCAAGGGATATTCAGGAGCGATTTCAGGGTTACACTGAGAAAGGAAACCTCTTCAGATAGAAACTGGAGAGAAGTTTTCTGAGGAGCTGCTTTGTGACATGTGCATTCCACTCACAGAAATGTACCTTTCATCTCCTAAGGGACTCCAAAATCCCTTTTGGAGAAAAAATTACCAAGAGGCATTCTGGAGTATAGGGACGGCTATGGTGAAAAATGAAATATCCTCAGACAAATACTGGAAAGATGATTTCTGTGGAACAACTTCGTGTTAGATATATCTATTCATCTCACATAGTTAAAACCTTTCTTATATTACGCAGTTTGGAAACTCCATCATGCACGTATCCACTAAGGGATATTCAGGAGCACTTTCTGGGCTTTGGGGAAAGAGGAGATATCTTCAGATAAAACCTGGGAAGAAGCTTTCTGAGAAACTACTTGTGATGTATGCATTTCACTCAGAGTTATACCTCTTTTCTCACAAGGCAGGGTTTGAACACTGTTCCTGTGAAACCAAAAAAGTGATACTTTGGAGCACACTGAGGACTATGGCAAACACTGAAATGTACTGAAATAAAATCGAGTAAGAAGCATTCCAAGAATCTGCTCTCTGATATGTGCTTCACTTCACAGAATTTATGCTTACTCTATGTTGCCCAGTTTCGAAATTCTGTATTTGAAGCATCTGTGAAGGGATATTTAGTGATGCCCGGAGGCTTGTGGTGAGCAAGGAAACATCTTCCGACGAAACCTGCAGAGTAACTTTCTGAGCAACTGCTTTGTGATGTGTGTAATCATCTCCTAGATTTAAACCACATTTTGGATTGAGCAGATTGAAAATCCTGTTTTTGTGGAATCTGAGGAAGGGCATTTGAGAACGATCCTTAGAATATGGAGAAATACGTATCCTCAGGTAAAATCCCGAAGGAAGCTTTCTTTGAAACTAATCTGTGTCGTCTTAATTCCTCTCTCTTAGTTAAGCCTCTCCTTATGTTGAGTAGTTTTATAACCCCGTGTATGTTTAGGGTGTGATGGGACATTCGAGAGCATTTTGAGGCTTATGGTGATAAAGGAAATAGCTTCAGATCGAAACTGGAGAGAAGCTTTCCGAGGAACTGCTTTGTGACGTGTGCATTCCACTCACAGAAATATACCTTTCTTCTTCTAGAGGATTCCGGAATCCCTTTTGGAGAAAAGGTACCAAGAGACACTTGGGAGTATAGGGACGGCTATGGTGAAAAAGGAAATATCTTCAGACAAAACTGGAAAGAAGATTTCTGTGAAACTGCTTCGTGTAGATATATCTATTCATCTCGCATAGTTCAAACCTTTCTTATATTACGCAGTTTGAAAACTCCGTCATGCACATATCCCGAAAGGACATATGGGAACACATTCAGGCCTATGGTGAAAGAAAAGATATCTTCAGATACAAACTGGATAGAAGCTTTCTGAGAAACTACTTGTGATATATGCATTCCGCTCAGGGAGTTATACCTCTTTTCTCACAAGGCAGTCTTTAAACACTCTTCCTGTGTAAGTGAAAAAGTGATATTTTGGAGTGCATTGAGGACTAAGCAAATAGTGTAATATACTGAAATAAAATCAAGGAATAAGCGTTCCAAGAATCTGCTCTTCAATATGTGCATTCACTTCACAGAATTTATGTTTACTCTATGTTGCCCAGTTTCGAAATACTGTCTTTGAAGAATCTGTGAAGGGATATTTAGTGACGCCCGGAGCCTTGTGGTGACCAAGGAAACATCTTCCTATGAAACCTGCAGAGTAACTTTCTGAGCAACTGCTTAGTGATATGTGTATTCGTCTTCTAGATTTAAACCGTTCTTTGGATTGAGCAGATTGAAATCACTGTTTTTGTGGAATCTGAAGAGGGACACTTGGGAACGATCCTTAGAACATGAAGAAAGAAATATTCTCAGGAAAAATCTAGAAGTAAGCTTTCTGTGGAACTACTCTGTGTCGTCTTAATTCCTTTCTCTTGATTAAGTCTCTCCTTACGTTGAGTAGTTTTATAACCCGGTGTATGTTTAGAGTGTGATGGGGCATTCGGGAGCGCTTTGAGGCTTACAATGAAAAAGGAAATATGTTCAGAGAGAAACTGGAGAGAAGCTTTCCGAGGAACTACTTTGTGACATGTGCATTCCACTCACAGTGTTATGCCTCTCTTCTCATACAGCGTCAAGGAAACCATTTTGGAGAAACAGGTACCAAGTGATATTCGGGAACATGTTGATGCCGATGATGAAAAGAGAAATAGCCTCAGACAAAACCTGGAAAGAAGCATTCTAGGAAACTACTCTGTGATATGTGTAATCATCTCACAGAGATACAGGTTTCCTTACATTACACAGCTTGAAAACTGTCATGGAGTGATCCATGAAGGGACTTTCGGGAGCACAGTCAAGACTGTGGTGAAAAAGGAAATATCTTCAGATAAAAACTGGAAAGAAGCTTTCTGTGAATCTGCTTTTTTTTTATGTTTATTCTAGTCACAAAGATGAAGATTTCTTTACATTACGCAGCTTGGAAACTCCCTCGTGGATGGATCCATGAAGGGACATTTGAGATCACATTCAGGCCTATGGTGAAATAGGAAATAGAGTCAGATAAAAACTGGAGAGAAACTTTCTGAGGAACTGCTTGGTGATGTGTGCGTTCCACTCAGCGAGTTTTAATGTTCTTCTCATAAAGCACATTTTGAACACTGTTCCTGTAAAACTAAAAGAGTGATATTTGGAGCACATTGAAGACTGGTAAAAAGTGAAATGTCGTCCAATAAAAAACAGAAAAAAGTACTCTAGGAAACGGCTCTCTGCCATGCCCATTCTTTTCACAGGGTTAAAGCGTACTCTAAATTTCCCCTTTTGAAAGTCACCCTCTGAGGGTTCTGCGAAGGGATGGTAAGTGGCAACCTGAGGCCTGTGTTGTGCAAGGAAATATCTCCCTTTGAATATTGGAGAAAAGCTTTCAGCACAACTCTCTTGCAATGTTTGTATTCATCTCTAAGAGTTAAATCTTTATTTGAATTGAGCAGTTTGAAATCACTGTTTCTGTGAAATCTGAGAAAGGACATTTGGAGACACTATTTAGAATAGCCTGAATAATAAATAACCTCAGAGAGAAACCAGAGGGAAGATTTCTGTGAACCTGCTGAAACTCCGTCGTGGATGGATTCACGAAGGGATATCTGGGATCACATTCAGGCCTATGGTCAAATAGGAAATATAGTCAGATAAAAACCGGAGAGAATCTTTCTGAGAAACTGCTTGGTGATGTGTGCATTCCACTCAGGGGGTTTTAATGTTCTTTTCAGAAGGCACAGTTTGAACCCTGTTCGTGTGAAACCAAAAGAGTGATATTCAGAGCACGTTGAAGCCTATGGCAAAAAGTGAAATGTCTTTCAATAAAAAACAGAAAGAAGCACTCGAAGAAACTGCTCTGTGACAAGCTCATTCTTTTCACAGGGTGAAAGCTTACTCTAATTTTCCTCATTTCAAAGTCAGCCTCTGAGGGTTCTGCAAAGGGATAGTAAGTGGCAAACGGAGGCCTGTGTCGAGCAAGGAAATATCTCCCTCAAAAATTGGAGAGAAGCTTTCTGTGCAACTCTTATGTGATATTTGTATTCATCTCAAAGAGTTAAATAATTCTTTGGATTGAGCAGTTTGAAATCACTGTTTCTGTGAAATCTGAGAAAGGACACTTGGAGACACTATTTAGAATATTGTGTAAAAGAAATAACCTCAGAGTGAAACCAGAAGGAAGCTTTCTGTGAACCTGCTCTGTGTCACGTGAATACGCTCACACAGTTCAGCTTCTCTTTTCATTGAGTGGCATCCTAAAACTGTTTTTGTTTAGACTGTGAAGGGATATTCTGGAGCAATTTGAGGGTTATGATGAGAAAGGAAACGTCTTCAGATAGAAACTAGAGAGAAGCTTTCTGAGGGGCTGCTTTGTGATGTGTGCATTCCACTCACAGAAATATACCTTTCTTCTCCTAGAGGATTCCGGAATTCCTTTCGGAGAAAAAGCTACCTAGAGACATTTGGGAGTACATGGACGGCTATGGTGAAAAAGGAAATATCCTCAGACAAAACTGGAGAGAAGATTTCAGTGTAACTGCTTCGTGTTAGATATATCTATTCATCTCGCATAGTTCAAACCTGTCTTATATTACGCAGTTTGCAAACTCCTTCATGCATATACCCATGAAGTGACATTTGGGAGCACATTCAGAGCTATGGTGAAAGAGGAGATATTTTCAGATAAAAATTCGATAGAAGCTTTCTGAGAAACTACTTGTGGTGTATGCATTCCGCTCAGGGTGTTATACCTCTTTTCTCACAAGGCACTGTTTAGGCACTGTTCCTGTGTAACCAAAAAACTGATATTACTGAGCAGATTGTAGACTATGGCAGATAGTGAAATATACTGAAATAAAATCGAGAAAGAAGCATTCCAAGAATCTACTCTCTGATATGTGCATTCACTTCAAAGAATTTATGCTTCCCCTATGTTGCCCAGTTTCGAAATTCTCTCTGTGAAAAATCTGTGAAGGGATATTTAGTGACTCCCGGAGGCTTGTGGTGAGCAAGGCAACATCTTCGAATGAAACCTGCAGAGTAACTTTCTGAGCAACTGCTTTGCGATGTGTGTATTTGTCTCCTAGATTTAAACCATTCTTTGGATTGAGCAGATTGAAATCACTGTTTTTGTGGAATCTGAGGAAGGACATTTGGGAACAATCCTTAGAACATGGAGAAAGAAATATCCTCAGGTAAAATCCAGAAGGATTTTAAACTTCTCTGTGTCATCTTAATTCCACTCTCTTAGTTAAGCCTCTCCTTACTGATTTGTTTTTCTACGACCACCAGAGCAAGCACAAAAGAACCAGCGAGTAGGGAAGGGTAGGAGCAAAACTGCAAATTTATTTTTGGTCACATAGCTTCAGGGAAGAAAGTGGGTAGGTAGAGGTGTGTCAGCCTCCGGCAAAAGAGTTTAAGAGAGTCGCCCCGTGGAGCTCTCAGAGGGAGTTCCTAATGCAGTCCTGACAGGAGTGGGGGCTGGGAAGTCCGTGCAAGATGGCCACCGGGAGCGGATTTTCTAGGATGGGAAATCAATAGGCAGGGCACGGACGTGACGGGGGCGTTCCATACGTGTGACCAGGTAAATCTTGGTCTCTTTGGATTGACGTCACCTGGCACATGCCCAGTTGGTCTGCAACTTCCTGGGCGCCGACTGCATTTTCACGTGTGTGGGATAAGTTGGTGATGAAGAACCTGGTAGTGCACCATCTTGCATCCATTTATCCAAACATTCCAACCTTTTATTGATAATAGTGATGAGAAGCGCAGTGGTCTGTCTGGCTACTTCCTGCTGTTAATGGGCGTCGTTAAGTTCAGGGCCAATGGTTGGTATTTCAACGTACGGATGAAGAATAAAATAAGGCACAGTATTAGTATGGGAATGAGGAATGGAAGCATTTGTTGGAATATGGGTAAAACCGAGAGGGAAGGTCCCGGCAAGGTTTGGGTATTAAGGTTCTGTATTTCAGTTTTTTATTTTATTGAGGGTTTGAATGTTAGTGTCTACTCGGCCTGACTCACTTACATAATAGCAGCACTCTTCTCCGAGGAAGAGACAAGTGCCTCCTTTTTCAGCTGTAAGCAAGTCTAGGGCTCGCCTGTTTTGGGCAGCTACTTGGGCTATTGAGGTAGTTCGGTGCTGCAGGGAGGCCAGGCTTTCAGCTGATTCCAATAACAAGAGGGAAGAAAACAGCCCATTTTTGTAAGCGATTGGCAGGAGGGTGTAGCTGCAGTGTCAGTTTGACTAGTTCACCCTTGCTCTACAGGGTGAGGCTGGACACTAAGGATACTGGAACACAGAGAGGTTGAGATTGAGTTGTGACAGTTTGGTTAAAGTTTTTAGAAAGGGACCCCTTGCACCAGAAATAGCCTCCAATGGGGGCTGTTTGGCCTCCATTGGGCACCTGAGTATGATTACCCCAGGATGAATTTGGGGTTGAAAAACAAAAAGGAATGATTGTGCTATTTGGATTTTGGTATAGTGGCGCCTGGACTGTGAGTAAACTGTGGGATGTTTGACCACTTGTGTTGAAGGCCATGGGCAGGGGGCTGCCCCTGGGGGGGGGTTTCTAAAGCCTCACAGAGGAAGCAATGGGAGAGATTTGTTATATTCACAGTGTAGGTTAAGTTTAGCCCTTGGCAGATAAGTGTGAGCCATGAGAAGGTGTCTCTATTGTCGGGAGAGAAGTTTGACAGCCTTAAGGAAGACAACTGGCAGAACAACTGAGTGTGTTCGGCTGTCTTGTGACCAAGTTTCAGTGATGAAAAAAAATTGCCATACAGTAGGTGGACTAACAAATGTCTGAGTGTATGAGTGAGACAGCAATATAAGTATAAAATGTGACTTCATTTTCAGTGTAGTCACAGAGTGTCCCTTGCCAATTAAGATGTTCGATGAAGGTTAGGAGACAGGAGAACCACTGCTCTGGACTATTGTCTGGAGGTAGATATGGGTCTGGGGTTATGTATTGAAAGTCTGATAGGTTTATGTAGAGGATGGTGAGAAAGCGAGCTAAGCACCAGGGTTCGGGGTGCATGAGATAGTCAAGGAAGTTTTGTAAGTTTGAGGCGAGTGGGGGAAATTTGAACTGATGTCCACTGATTGTTCTCAGTGGGGGCCCTTTTTAGCTGGGAAAAATGAATCCAATGCGTGTGTCCTAGGAGTTTCGCTGCTGTATGTGTAGACAGGAGGACAGTGTATGGGCCATTCCACCTGGGCTGTGAGTCTTTGGCTTGGATATCTTTGATGTATCCTTGGGCTCCGGGACTGAGGGAGAGATGTGGGTTGTAGGCGTCTGCTGGAGGAGGGTGTGCTAACTCAGCGTGTTTTCTTAGGAGTTGTCTGAGGAGAGTGAGATATGGGAGGTAGTTCACCAAATGGGCGGGCAGGGAAGGTATTTGCTGGAGGGTTACGGGCCGTCTGTAGACTAATTCGAACACACTGAGGCCTGTTGGGCTTCGAGGTGCTGCCCGCAGCCGGGTCAGGGCTCAGGGAAGGAGAGTTACCCACGACTGCCGGGTTTCGATTGAGAGTTTGGTGAGCTGTTGTTTGATGAGTCCGTTAGCCTTTTCCACCTTACCAGAAGACTGAGGCCTATAAGGGATGTGGAGTTTCCGGGTGATGTGTAGGAGGGCTGTCACCTGTCGGACTACTTAGTGTTGAATGCTGGCCCGTTGTCGGATTGAAGAGTGACCAGGAGGCCAAACCTAGGGATAATATGTTCAGTGAGTATAGAGGTAACAATGTTAGTGGTTTCTCCTGTGGTAGGATAGGCCTCTATCCCCCCTGAAATGGTGTCCACAGGGGTTAAGAGGTATTTGAATTTTTAATGTCTTGGCATATGTGTGAAATCAATTTGACAATCTTCACCTGGTTTTTGTCCTCTGAGTTGATGGCTGGGATAGGGATGGCGCAATGAGCCTTGGGGATTTGCCTTTAGGCAGGTAGAGCACTGCTGGTTGATTGTAAGTATGTGTTTTTGTGGTGTTGGACAGTGGAGGAGGGTCTTTAGAAAGTTGTATAAGGCTTTGGGTCCTATATGTAAAGAATTATGTATGTCTGTTAGAATAGTATGGAGTTGTGTTTCAGGAATGACTAATTTGTTATTAATATATATCCAGTCACCTGTAGTCAGTTTGATTGTTGGATTTGGTAATATCTTAGCCTTTTCTTTCTGAGTGTAATTAGGGGCATACTGGGGGGAGAGAACACAGACAGAAGGAGGCTTGGGGTGGAAAATTTGGCGGCTGACATGGCAGTGACGTCAGCGAAATTGTTGCCAGCTGCTACAGGGTTAGATGAAGTTTTGTGAGCTTTACAATGTATAATGGCTACCTTGGAAGGTGCTGACAGTGCATCTAGTAGTTTGAGTATTTGTTTTTGTTAATAATAGGGTTACCGCGAGTGGTTAAAAACCCTCTCTCTTTCCAGATGACTGAATGGGTGTGTGCGATTGGAAAAGCATAATTAGGGTCTGTGTATATGTTTACTGGTTTTCCTTTTGATAGTAGGAGTGCCTTGGTTAGTGCAGTGAGTTCTGCCTGCTGTGATGTGATCCCTTGTGGTAGGGGTTTTGCCTCTAAAACTGCGGAGGAGGTAACTACTGCATATCCTGCCTGTCTGTTTCCTTGAGGGTTGATAAAGGAGCTGCCATCCACAAATAGGGTTAGTTGTGCATTCTGAAGGGGCCGGTCATGCAAGTGTAGGTGGCTGGGGGGGTTGAGCCTCCAGGACCTCAGGACAAGAATGTTTAGTATGGGGTGGTTTAAGAGGGTCTGGCAGTAAAGTGGCTGGATTTAGAGAGGAGCAGACTTCTAAAGTAACAGTGGGGTCTTCTATGAATAAGAGTTGGAAAAGTTGGAGTCAGGATGGAGATAAGTGTCTAATACTTTTATGAGAGATGAGATCCTGAAGACGGTGTGTGGAGAGGACTGTTAGGTGACTGCCTCTAATGAGCTTTCTTGCCTCCCGTGTCAGGCAGGCTGTGATGCTAACGCACGCAGACAGAGTTGCTAGCCTTGTACAGTTGGGTCTAGTTGTATGGATTGATAGGCCATGGGGCGGTGGGTGCTCCTGACAGGCTGGGCTAAAAGACCAACTGCCACTTTCTGCCTTTCATCTGTAAAGAGTTGGAAGGGACTCTGGAAATCAGGCTGTGAGAGAGTGGGTTTTGAGAGAAGGCAAGCTTTTAAGTGGGTGAAATGAGTCGAGATTAACTTGGGGTTGGACAAAGGCCCATGTGGGGTTTCTTTAACTGTGGTGTATAAAGGTTTGGCTAAGATTACAAAATTGGGGATCCAATGTCTGAGGAAGACTATTAGACCTAGGAAGGATTGAATTTCTTTTGCATTTTGAGGGGGGAAGAAGGTTACGTATTAGTGCCACGAGGTCGGTAGTTAGTGACCGGGTTGTTGGGTGATTTCAATTCCTAAGTATATGAGGTTTTGGCAAGAAATTTGGGCCTTGTTTTTAGATAGTCTTTAACTTAATGAGTCTAAATGGTTGAGGAGAGTTGCAGTGTCTAGAAGAGAGTCTTGTTTGGTAGGGCTACAGATTAGGAGATCATCTACATACTGCAGAACTTTGCTATTAGTGAGAGGGCAGGAGGCACGGTCTTTTGTTAAGGCCTGACCAAAGAAATGTGGGCCCTCCCGGAACCCTTGTGAGAGGACTGTCCATGTCAGTTGAGTGGAGATATGTGTGTCTGGGTCCTCCCATGTGAAAGCAAAAAGGAACTGGCAGCCTGTGTGTAGGGGTATGGTAAAGGAAGCATCCTTATGGTCCAGCACAGTAAAATAAGTAGAATTGGTGGGCATATGGGACAGAAGGGTGTAAGTGTTGGGAATGGGAACTACAGGGTGCATTGGACGGATAGCCTCATTGACTAGCCGAAGAACCTGTACTAAGC
Source organism: Piliocolobus tephrosceles (assembly GCF_002776525.5). Classification (NCBI taxonomy): domain Eukaryota; kingdom Metazoa; phylum Chordata; class Mammalia; order Primates; family Cercopithecidae; genus Piliocolobus; species Piliocolobus tephrosceles. The sequence continues at coordinate 88,531 of NW_022293644.1, read as the reverse complement.
TGTACGTTCCTTCTCACTTCTTAACTGGAAGTTTTGGAGTGTTACAGGGGGAATGTGTGCAGACAAGTATATGTTGGCTAAGTAGTAGCGTGATAATTGGCTTTTAACCTTGTAGATGTGTCAGAGAGAGAGAGAATTGGGGGTGGTTTGGGAAAGGAGTGGGATCTTTGAGCTTGACAAGAACTGGTAGGTGGTGGGCAGCTATGACCAGGGTGGAAGTGTCCCACACTTGAGGGTGTACAGAAATAGGGAAGATGGGGTGTGGGGGTGACATAGAAGGAGTGTGTGCGCATGCACAAAGCATGAGAAACAGGTCGTGAGGTGGTTGAAGGGGAGTGGATGGGTTGGTGGGAATGTATATAGAGGCCCTTAAGGTGCTCAGGATGTCTCGGCCTAGTAAGGGGGTACAACATGGGGTTACAATGAGGAATGAGTGCGCAAAGTAGTTGTTGGCCAGGCGGCAATTAAGGAGTGGAGTTTTACGTGGAGTAGATGGCTTTCCGTCTACTCCTACTACAGAGATATTGGATGGAAGGCTAGGTCCAGAGAAGGATGGCAAAACAGAATAGGAAGCCCCGCTATCTGTTATAAACCTAATTGCCTTACCTGGTACTAGGAGAGTTACCTGCAGCTCGGCGACGGTGATGGGGGTCCCCGAGTCTCGGCACCTTCAGTTGTTGTCATCCAGATGTAGGAGCTGGAAGGAGCTCCCAGGATCCTGGGAAAGGGGTTCACGTTAAGACGCAGCACCTGTTCTCAGGGTGGGGCAATCAGTCTTCCAGTGTCCTCCCTGTTGGCAAGCAGGGCAGGGGGTTGCTGGTGGACGAGGGTTAGGACTTTCACTGGCCCAATGTCCTGATGCCTTGCACTTATTGCAGGGCTGCGTTGGGGCTCACGGAACTTGTGGACAGCTGTTGGCACAGTGTCCTGCCTTGTCGCACTTATAGCAGGCTCCTTTTGTAGCCTTGGAGTCTGCGGGGTGTGTGCTTTCTGGCCTGGGGTTACGACTTGGCTGTAAAGCTGCTGCTAGGAGCTTTGCTTTCTGTTTAAGGCGAGCCTGTCGCTGTGCTTCAGCCAGCTCCTCTCTGGAGTTATAGACCTTAAAGGCTAATTTAACCGGGTCTTGTTTTGGTGCCTGAGGACCATCCTCTACCTTTGGAAGTTTTTGACGAATGTCAGGAGCTGATTGAGAAATGAAATAAGACGCCAAAATGGTGGCCCCTGTGGGGGAATCCGGATCTAAGCAGGTATATTGGGTTAGAACCTCCTTCAGCCTATTTAAGAATCTGGCTGGATTTTCTTCTGGATTTGGAACAACTTCCTTTAATTTGTTAAAATTTACAGTTTTGTTTGAGGCTACTTGCATACCAGCCAACAAACACTGGACCATTATGTTTCACCAACGGCTCCCAGGCTGGCCTGCTTGGTAGTTCCAGTCTGGGTCTGCCGAAGGGACTGCTTGCTCCCCTAGTGGGATGGCGGAGTCACTTATATGTAGTTGGTAGGCGTACTGCCTGGCAGCTGCTAGGATGCGCTCTTGCTCCTCAGGGTTTAGCGTGGAGGTTAGGATAACCTGGAGGTCATGACAACTTAAGTCATAGGCCTGACAAAGATATCTAAATTCTTTTATGTATATGGTAGGATTAGCTGAGAAATCACCTAAACGCTTCTCAATTTTGGAAAGATCGGCCAGTGAAAAAGGGACATGTACTGTGACTACCCTCTTTGCCCCAGCTACCTCTCACAAAGGTGCTAACACTGTCGGAGGGTGTGGGGCAGGTGTGAGGGCAACAGCAGGGCACTTAGTTTGGGTGTGGGCAGAGACAAGAGACTCAAGACAGCCAGTTGGGGGCCCCGAAGGAGGCAAGGGACCGAGTGAATTACTAGTAGATAAGGAAGAGGAAGGAGGAGTCTGGATGGAGGGAGGAGAAGTGTAGGGCGAAGTGAGGGAAATCGTAGGTCCTCTGGCTGAACAGAAAGGAATGAAGACTCCTCTTTTTCGTGTTCCTGTGAGCCGGCATCTTTGGCTAGCATAAGTTGGGCCAAAGAGCACCATCTACACAGGTCGGCACGAGAGCGTAAGGCCCAAAAGCCTTGTATGTAAGTAATTTCTGACCACTTGCCTAGCCGCTGGCAGCAACTGCTGAGGTCGTTCTGAACATTGCGGTCTAGGGTGCCCTCTTGTGGTCACTGAGACTGATTGTCTAGTTTGTATTGGGGCCATGCCACAGTGGAAAGGAAAACTAACCGCTTCCTCCTGAGGTCTTATTCGAGCTGTAAGGTTTTTAAACTGGCTAGGAGGCACCCTAAGGGTGCCTTTGTTAATTTGGACTGGTGGTTTCCCATTTGTTTCCTCTTTACTTACAGAATGGACACAATGTAAATGGAAGTGGATCTCTGCCTGGCTTCAAAGCATCCTTTGGAACCAGCAGAGACAGACTGGAGGCTTTTGGAGCCCAGGTGTAGATTACCCTCAGGCAGACGTTTCCATCCTTAATGGGTCTCCCGAGCCAGTTGGTGGCTCAAAAGTGGGCCTCAGACCTGCGCAGGATTTTTGGCTGAGGGAGGTAAAGAGGAGATGAGGGCACGTAACCCAGAGAGGTCGTGAGAGTGAGGGAAGCGGGTCTCAGGTCCAGGTCCGTCTCTGGCATGGAAGGAGGTGGAGGAGGCTCCCCGGACCCTGGGGACCCTGAGGAGGGGTCTCCTCCCGGGTTTGGCACCAACTGATTTGTTTTTCTAAGACCACCAGAGTGAGGACAAAAGAACCAGCAAGTAGGCAAGGGTAGAAGCAAAACTGCAAATTTATTTTTGGTCACCTAGCTTCGGGGAAGAAGGAGGGTAGGGAGAGTTCTGTAGGCCTCCAGCAAAGGAGGCCAAGAGAGTCGCCCCATGGAGCTCTCGGACGGAGATCCTAATGCAGTCCCGACAGGAGTGGGAGACTGGGAACTCCTCACGAGACGCTTACCCAGAGCGGCTTTTCCAAGGGGGGGAATAGGCGGGGAATGGGCGTGTTGGGGTCGTTCCGTAGGTGCGACCAGGTAAATCTTGGTCTCGTCAGATTCACGTCACCTGGTGCATGCCCGGTTGGTCTGCACCTTCCCGGGCGCCGGTAGCATTTTCGCGTTGGTGATGAAAAATCCTGAAGTATGCCACCTTCCCTGCATTTATCCAAACACGTTGAGTAGTTTTATAATCCTGTGTATGTTTAGCGTGTGATGGGACATTCGGGAGCACTTTGAGGCTTACGGTGAAAAAGGAAATATGTTCAGACCGAAACTGGAGAGAAGCTTTCCGAGGAACTGGTTTGTGATGTTTGCATTCCACTCACAGTGTTATACGTCTACTCTCATACAACGACGGGGAAATAGGTGATATTTGGGAGCATGTTGATGCCGATGATGAAAAGGGAAATAGCCTCAGACAAAACCTGGAAGGAAGCGTTCTAGGAAACTACTCAGCGATATGTGTAATCATCTCACATAGATAAAGGTTTCCTTACATTACACAGCTTGAAAACTGTCATGGATGGATCCACGAAGGAAGTTTCAGGGGCACACTCAGGACTGTGGTGAAAAAGGAAATATCCTCAGATAAAAACTGGAAAGAGGCTTTCTGTGAATCTAATTTCCTCTATGTTTATTCTTCTCACATACATGAAGCTTTCTTTACATTATGCAGGTTGGAAACTCCCTCGTGGATGGATCCACGAAGGGATATTTGGGATCACATTTGGGCCTGTGGTCAAATAGGAAATATCGTCAGATAAAACTGGAGAGAAGCTTTCTGTGAAACTCCATGGTGAGGTGTGCATTCCACTCAGGGGGTTTTAATGTTCTTCTCATAAAGAACAGTTTGAACACTGTTCCTGCAAAACCAAAAGAATGATATTCGGAGCATATTGAAGACTATGGCAAAATTTGAAATGTCGTCCAATAAAAAACAGAAAGAAGCACTTGATGAAACTGCTCTCTGACATGCCCTTTCTCTTCACAGGGTTAAAGCTTACTCTACATTTCCCATTTTGTAAGTCAGCCTCTGAGGGTTCTGCAAAGGGATAGTAAATGGCAATCGGAGGCTTGTGTTGAGCAAGGAAATGTCTCCCATCGAAAATTGGAGAGAAGCTTTCTGCCCAACCCTTTGAGATGTTTGTATTCATCTCAAAGAGTTAAATCATTCTTTGGAATGAGCAGTTTGAAATCACTATTTCTGTGGAATCTCAGAAAGGACATTCGAAGACGCTCTTTAGAATACCTTAAAAAGTAATAATCACAGAAGGAAACCAGAAGGAAGTTTTCTGTCAACCTGCTATGTGTCACATGAATTCCGCTCACCCACTAAAGCTTCTGTTTTCATTGAACAGTATCATAACACTGTTTTTGTTTAGACTGCAAAGGGATATTCATGAGCGATTTGAGGGTTATGGTGAGAAAGGAAACGTCTTCAGATTGAAACTGGAGAGAAGCTTTCTCAGGAGGTGCTTTGTGACGTGTACATTCCACTCACAGAAATATACCTTTCTTCTCCTAGAGGATTTCGGAATCCCTTTTGGAGAAAAAGCTACCAGGAGACATTCAGGAGTATAGGATGGCTATGGTGAAAAAGGAAATATCCTCAGACAAACTGGAAAGAAGATTTCTGTGAAACTGCTTCGTGTTAGACATATCTATTCATCTCGCATAGTTCAAAACTTTCTTATATTATGCAGTTTGGAAACTCCGTCATGCATGTATCTGCTAAGGGACATTCGGGAGCACATTCAGGCCTATGGTGAAAGATGAGATATCTTCAGATAAAAACTGGATAGAAGCTTTCTGAGAAACTACTTGTGATCTATGCATTCCGCTAAGGGAGTTATACCTATTTTCTCAAAAGGCAGTGTTTAAACAATGTTCCTGTGTAACCGAAAATGTGATATTTCACAGCACACTGAGGACTGTGGCAAATAGTGAAATACAATGAAATAAAATCGAGGAAGAAACGTTCCAAGAACTGACTCTCTGATAAGTGCATTTAATTCACAGAATTTATGCTTCCTGGATGTTGCTCAGTTTCGATATTCTCTCTTTGAAGAATCTGTGAAAGGATACTTAGTGATGCCCGGAGGCTTGTGGTAAGCAAGGAAACATCTTCTGATGAAACCTGCAGAGTAACGTTCTGAGGAATTGCTTTGCGATGTGTGTATTCGTCTCCCAGATTTAAACCATTCTTTGGATTGAGCAGATTGAAATCACTGTTTTTGTGGAATCTGAGGAAGGACATTTGGGAACCATCCTTAGAACATGGAGAAAGAAATATCCTGAGGTAAAATCCAGAAGGAAGCTTTCTGTGAAACTATTCTGTGTCATCTTAATTCCTCTCACTTAGTTAAGCCTCTTCTTACGTTGAGTAGTTGTATAAACCTGTGTATGTTTAGGGTGTGATGGGACATTTGGGATTACTTTGAGGCTTATGGTGAAAAAGGAAATATGTAGAGACCGAAACTGGAGAGAAGCTTTCCGAGGAACTGCTTTGTGACGTGTGCATTCCTCTCACAGAAATATACCTTTCTTCTCCTAGAGGATTCCGGAATCCCTTCTGGAGAAATAGCTACCAAGAGACATTCGGAAATACAGGGATGGCTATGGTGAAAAAGGAAAGTCCTCAGACAAAACTGGAGAGAAAATTTCTGTGAAACTGCTACGTGTTAGATATATCTATTCATCTCACATATTTCAATCTTTTCTTACATTACGCAGTTTGGAATCTCTGTGATGAACGAAAACGCGAAGGGACATTCAAGAGCACATTGAGGCCTACGGTGAAAGAGGAGATATCTTCCCATAAAAACTGGATAGAAGCTTTCTGAGAAACTACTTGTGATTTATGCATTCCGCTCAGGGAGTTATACCTCTTTTCTCGCAAGGCAGTGTTTAAACTGGTCCTGTGTAACTGAAAAAGTGATATTTCGGAGTGCACTGAGGACTGTGACAAACAGTGAAATATACTGCAATATACTCGAGAAAGAAGCATTCTAAGAATCTGCTCTCCGATATGTGCATTCACTTCACAGAATTTATGCTTACTCTATGTTGCCCAGTTTCGAAATTCTGTCTTTGAACAATCTGCGAAGGGATATTGAGTGATGCCCGGAGGCTTCTGGTGAGCAAGGAAACATTTTCCCATGAAACCTACAGAGTAACTTTCTGAGAAACTGCTTTGCGATGTGTGTATTAGTCTCATAGATTTAAACCGTTGTTTTGATTGAGGAGATTGAAATCACTTTTTTTGTGCAATCTGAGGAAGGACATTTGGGAGCGATCCTTATAACATGGAGAGAGAAATATTCTCAGGTAAAATCCAGAAGGAAGCTTTCCGTGAAACTACACTGTGTCGTCTTAGTTCCTCTTGCTCAGTTAAGCGTCTCCTTACATTGAGTAGTTTTATAACCCTGTGAATGGTTAGCATGTGATGGCACATTCGGAAGCACTTTGAGGCTTATGGTGAAAAAGAAAATATGTTAAATCAACTTAACAATAACCCACAACACTCGGACCAACTCAAGTGGGCTTCATCCCTGGGATGCAAGGCTGGTTCAACATTCGCA